>NC_037681.1:81074895-81372026 GCF_003255815.1 Theropithecus gelada
AGGAAGGAAGGAAGGAAGGAAGGAAGGAAGGAAGGAAAGAAAAGAAAAGAAAGAAAAGAAAAGAAAGGAAGGAAGGAAGAAAGGAAGGAAGAAAGGAAGAAAGGACGAGAGAAAGAAAGAAAAGAAAGAAAGAAAGAAAGAAAGAAAGAAAGAAAGAAAGAAAGAAAGAAAGAAAGAAAGAAAGAAAGAAAGGAAGGAAGGAAGGAAGGAAGGAAGGAAGGAAGGAAGGAAGGAAGGAAGGAAGGAAGAAAGGAAGAAAGGATGAGAGAAAGAAAGAAAGAAAAAGAAAGAAAGAAAGAAAGAAAGAAAGAAAGAAAGAAAGAAAGAAAGAAAGAAAGAAAGAAGGAAGGAAGGAAGGAAGGAAGGAAGGAAGGAAGGAAGGAAGGAAGGAAGGAAAGAAAAGAAAGAAGGAAGGAAGGAAAGAAGGAAGGAAGGAAGGAAAGGGAGAGAGAGAAAGGAAGAAAGGAAGAAAGAAAGAAAACAGAAAAGAAAGAAAAAGGCTAGACCTAATGCAATACCATTTCCTAATAAATTCTGTAAATAAATTTTTGTTGTCTTTCAACTTGAAAAGCCATGGGAAAAGACAGTCTTTTTGTTTTGTTTGTTTTTTCTGGGGGGGGGGTTCTTCTCCAAAGTGCGGAGGAAAAAAAGATATCTTTTATCCACTTCCATTATCCTCTTGCCCCTTAAAAATCCCACTTTTAGAGATATCTACTTATTTACAAACTGACTCTGAGAAGAAATAAAAAGTGGAGGTAGATACACAGACCAGAAATGAAAGTGTAGTGACCACCAAATGCAGTTACAAAGGCTGAACTTGTCTCAAGACCCAGGATTGTTGTTTCAATTCTGGCCTCCCTTTGGAAGTGGTGCCACTCTTTCGAGGCATCAGCAAGGAGTTCAGCACATTTAGGGAGGATGCCATCACAGAAACCCTAATGGTTATATTTCAGCAACACATAGGTAGAGAACGGGGCAGGGAGAGGGTTTCTTTATGAAATAACTTCTTGTCTAGAAGTCTCACACTCAACTAGGAGAGAGGAAGTCACAAACCGGCCACTTGTGTAATCAGGGTTATTTGTCGCGGAAAAGCCACAGGGGAAAGGTGATGGCAAGGAGGCCGCAACCTCCCTTTCTCGGTGCACACATCTGCTGGTAGGAAGAGGCAACTCTGCATGCCTTTACCAAAGGCCATCCTGGGTCTGTATGTGTAAGCCACACGTGTGTGTCTGTGAACATTTATGACTTATGTGCTAACACAGGAAAAGACACTCCCTTTGATCAGTTAAACAGAGTTTGGTGAAATTAGCGCCGAACGAGAAACCAGAAAACCTGGCTTCCCTGCCTTCTCTCTTACTGATGTGGCCTCTGGCAAGCCCTTCACCTTGGCGAGCCTCGGTCTCCACCTCCAAAAAGTGGAATTCGTGAGCTCTGTCCCAGAGAGCAGGTGAAATAATGCACGAGACAGCACTGTATTAAAGTATAAGGTAGCTCACTACTGTAGGGAGTCATCATTTATTATGAATAAGCAGGAAAGAATTCAGATGCCAATTATTTAGCTATCTTTTCACTAAGCTAGGTAATCTAGCCAGAAGGTGGATGGGTAAGATTTTCCCCACTTAGGTGCATGCTCTGTATGTGAATCTACAGCACACAGGTGTCTGAGCTCTATTATTGACAAATCTATTTTAATTTGCTATATTGTTTCTAATTCTCTTCCGGATCTCCAAGCAGTAAAAAATACCAAACTGAGAAAAGTTCTGTGCAAATTAACTGGGCCAGAAAGAATTTTTTCCACCTGTTTGTAGATGTAACTTATTTGTGGCACTAATTTCTAAGGAATGGAGCATTACTATGATTACGATGGTCTGTTCTGATGTGAACCTCTTTCCTCCTATAATTTCACCCCTCTAAAATCTGCCCAAAATTTCCTGATGTAAGTACTAAAGAAGTTTTATGTTTGTTTGTCTGCATTAAGATATATTTCCTGAAGGTTTGGGAACCTAAAATTAGAATATTTAATAAGCATCTACTGACATTTATCACCTTCTTTAGGATTTACCGCTCACCCAGTGATGTTATCTTTCCTAAGCTAAATTAAAAGACAAATTCAAATCCTGCATGGTAACCACCAAAAGCATATATTTGAAAAACAGGATTCGGCGTGCCATTTTATGCATTATTTAATGGTATGCAAATTATAAGTCAGACAGTTAGGAAAACCACCCTTCAGCATTAATAAACAGCAACACTACTACTACTACATTAATTATGATATTGCTATGATTTATTCCTAAGTTTTGCATTTTGATTCTCCTTGAAAATTTATGCCATCTGATAAGTGGTAACCTAGTTCCCCTCCTACATCTCCTGCCCATTTCTCAAATCTGTTCCTCCTACCCACCCGATGGGTGTCTGTAGGAAACGGGTACAGAAATACAAAGTCATAAGCAGCCGCATTGTCTTATAAGCATTAAAAATTAAAGAACAAGCAAACACCACCTAAAGCTCCAACATTTATTGTGTCAATGTTAAGCACACTTTTTAAAAGACAACATAGAATGTATAGAAACAAGGGGTTGGGGACTCATGCGCATTTCCACAATACGGGTAATTAGGTTGGCTGGTTTCAGAAGGGCCAGGGCATCACTCATGACAGCGATGGTCCACGGGCCCTCTCTATGGGACTGATTCACCGTTCCAATGTGGGTCTGTTTTTTTGTTTTTACTTTTTATTAAAAAATATAAATAAAATGGCACTGCAGGTCCAGGCTGGAAGGACTCTGCAGGACTCTGTCTTCGCACAACGGCTTCTTGGAGGCTACTGTCAGAAAACATCACAAACTAGCAGGATGACAGACCACGCTGACGTCGACTGGGCGGCACGCGTCCACCCCGCCCCTGGGGGCTTCAAATTTTCTCAGAACTTAAGGGCTCTCGAGCTTCCATCCGAAAACTGCCACACATCTTGAGCTCTCTGGGTACTACGCCGAATGGGGGTGTGTGAAGAACCTAGAAAGAGGTTGGAGACAGAGGAGGGGGAAAAAAAAAAGTACAGGTGTGACTTGGCCCAATGATTTTCTGTTCTCTAACTAGCTTTTAAAAATTAGAACTTAAACCAACCACAGGTCGAGCCACTGGCATCTTAAGCATGATTTCAAACTCAGTCTCCCCTCCCCAAGTATCTCTGACCTCTGAGTGGTCTTCCCACGCCTCCCTCCCTTCCGTCCCCCCAAGGAGGACCCAGGTCCCCCCACCCCTGCCCAATTGTATGATAGTCCTAATAAACTCGGGACACACCTGGAAGGAAACACTTGCCCTTATGACTGAGAAAACTTAGTAAGAAACAGTCCTTTGGTTGAGGAGAGCGGGAGAGGGAGGAGGGAAAAGGGACACCTTCTCAAAATAATAATAAAATTATAAAGAAACAAAAAATTAAAACTGATGTAAAAGCAGCACAACGAAAACATGAAATGTCATCAAGTTCAACGTCAAAGCAGCCAATGATTTACAAGAGGCGAACAAATCTCTGAAGAGAAAACCAGAACCCAAAAGAGTTGCTCTCAAATTGCACCAAAAACTGCCTGTAGTTTCTTTCAAACATGCAGTTTTCTTTTCTTTTTTGGAAGGGGGAAGGCAATGGTGAAGGGAAGAAGGGAGTGGTTATTTTCCTCCGGGGTTCCTCCCTTGCTGTGGACATTGACTTGAAGCAGCAGAACTGGGAGTCCGGATGTGCCGAGGAAGAGGGCTACCACTGTGGCATTCCAGGCCTCGTTGCCATGGCGACCCGAAGCAGGGGCCTGGGGCCTCCTCTCCCCTGACTTGGCGCCGCAGGAGGCCCGGGGTCTGGAGCTCAGCTGCTCTCACGCATCCCACCCCTGAGCAGAGCAGCGGAGACCTGGGCTGAGGGGCATGCTGTGTCCAGGTGGGTTCTGGGGAATCCCATTCCCAGTCCAGCGCTAAGTCACTGTCGTCGAGGCCCCTTTAGCTGAAACCCAATCAAACCCCTTCGTCCAACCTGCTACCAATATTCAAAGCCCTAATAGACAAAGTGTATCATGGGCATGTACCACGTTCACAGCTATTTAAAAAAGCACAGCCCCCTAAGGGTTTAGGGGCTCCCGCTTTAGAGGACACTTGGGGAAATGGCTTAATTTGCCTCTTCTACCATCCCTATGAAAGATCTGATACACGTGCTCCCTTGAAATAGTTTTTGCCACTTTACAGAAAGGAAAAACAGTATTTGGATCAACCATCGAGCTGTGTTCAGCCAAGTTTAGGTTCTTAAGTACAATGACCCGTGTGAACTGGATTGGTCTCTTTCCCATTTGGAAGGGAGGAATTAATGGTATCCCATGACTGTAGATGACACTGGGAAATAGAGAGAGAGAAAGAGAGAGAGAGAGAGACAGTCCCATCCCTCTAAAGGCTGAGTCACTGCCCATGTGCTGTATGTAGTAAATGAAACAGCAGGCTAATGGGATAACGAGATGCCAGCAAGCAGAAGTGCAGACCCGACAACCCATGTCCACAGTTCATAGCTATAGCAGCCCTAGAGTAAATACACATCATCTCAATTCCCTCTATGTGTTCTGATGTCCATTTCTCTAACAAAGGGTTGTTTATTCTCAACTGGGAAAGATGCAGGGCTTTAGGAGACACCTAGGAAAATCTGCTAGATGGCTCATGCCTTTTAAAAGTTAGCAGTCTTTTAAGAAACATTTTTCCAAGTAGGTTGAGAGAACTCTGCCAATCCCATCCTCATATCGGCAAAGTTCCCACAATTTTTTTCACAGGAAGTTGTCTGAAAAAAAGAGAATGGGATGGGTACATTCCTGAACACACCAGGCCCAGGGACAATGGAGTAACAGAATTGTAATGAGGAACACACAGTTACAACACAGTCATAAGAAGTCATGTTCGTGTGTGTACGGAGGGGGAAGGAGACTTAAAACAAGAAAACAATGTATTTCCTCCCTCAGTCCCTGTGAGCAAAGGGCTACAAGCAGGAGAGGATGGGGCCTGAGGCTTCTCAACTCCTTTTCAGGAAGGCCCGAAATAATCCCAGTACTTTTCAGCAAACTGTGTCTGTGAATAAACCACCTCATTTCCTTATTTCTCCAATTGCAATTATACCTAAGCCACCTCCCGCCACTTCCTTTCAAATTCTCACTTCTAGCATTATGAATATATACAATATGTACTTATTGCATATACAAAAATGGTATTTAAATAAACAGTTCTATATCTACAGAATGCCCTGGGAAAAACTCAACTACTTCACACTTCCTGCCATGGCCAGTGCAAATGAAGAACTGTGTTCACCTCACTTCTTAGTAACCTTTGTAACGTGTTGGTTCCAGCCCTTTTGTAGGTCCTAAACAAAGAAAGGATAGCAAATGGGTTCAGGAAGGAGGTAATAGAGGCACTGGAAGAGTTTCTGATTTAAAATCTGTGAGAAATAGAATTTGCTGTATTCCTGTTTATTAAGTTGTTCTCAAATGAAAATTTAAAAGAACATTTTAAGCATCAGGAGTTCAGGTATGTAGGAAACATTCCATCAGCACGTCAAGCCTGTTACAAAAACTTACTTGAGGATTTTAAGAGACATTAATGTTCTTAGTAGTTCCTCATTTAAAAAAAATAGATCATGAATTCATCTTACTGTTGGAAATTTCTATGTTATTTTATATTAAGGTTTTAAATTTTAGAGTTCTGGATACAAAGTGTCATTTATAAGTGATATTCATGTTGGCTAGGTTCTCATGCTTCTATTGTTCATCAGCTTCAGAAATAATATTTTATCAGAAGATTTCAATAAGTTAGGAGACTGAGTAACCTGAAGAACCCGTCTCCCAATAAATTTATTTAACTTTGGGACCATGTAAATCAAACATAATCTGTGATTTATCACCAGATGTTTGCACTCCTCCCCATTCCCCATTTGATTTAAGAAATTTGAACAGACAAGTATACAATATCCACCATTAATTCTGTCTGTCAGGATGCAAAACCTAATTATGCTAAGAGCATCATATACTGAGAAATTAAAATGAATACTGTATATAAAACCTGCACAGTTGCACTCATAGCTCCTAATAAAAGAGTAATAGGGACACACGGAGGTTTTATGGACATTTAATATGGTGGAGTTGAAGTCACCACATCTAAAGCTGGCATGGCACTGGGGAATTATTTCTATCTGTCTTGAGCAGCATTTTGGGTTCAGTTTTGGAGAAACCTAATCCAAAACGCATACAGTAAACCTTTTCTAAGTTCAGTGACAAACATCAAGTTCTCAAGGTACCGCACGCCAGCCCCACCCCAGCTCCTGTGTAATGTTCTCCAACATCCTTTCGCAGTGGATTCCTCTAGCCCCACTCTCTCCTTCCCACCAAAACTGGCTTTTCAGAAAACATTGACTTTCTCTGCACTTTACAAAGATAAAACTATTCTTGCCTCAGATAAAAGGCATGACATGAAAAGGCCACCTCACAGGCACTAGGGCATAAGAACTGAGCGACAAAAAATGCTACCACAAGAAGACAACAGAATGGCTTTTGTTTTGGTTTTTTACAAAAATAAGAACAATGTCGTATTCGTTCATCTACACTGGGAACAGGGAGACGATATCACAGAGGTATGTGTTTAGTAAAGCAAATAGATGCTGCAACATGCAGTATTTGTAAAATTGACAACACAGATTTCTAAGGAAGGATTTTTAAAATAGACCTAACTGGCTGGTCAGAAGATAACTGAAGGGTATTCCCACCCTTATTTGCTGTCATCCAGGAAGACCCTATCAAAACACCTAAAGTAATCTGTAGCATCTAGGGTTCCTGGGATCTCAGAACCACAAGGCAAACCACTACTCATCTCAGGAAATCAGTGGCTGATTCCAAAGATTTCACTATGTCTGACTAAACCCCTAGTGGCTGCTTTCTTTGCTTTTCTCTCTCTCTCTCTTTTTTTCTCCCCTTTTAAAAGAAACAAAAACCAAAAAACAAAACCTGATGCCTTTGTTTCCAGATTTTTAGATTTGAAAAGTGGGGTTATTTTGTTACAAGAAAAGACTCTTACATGGAAACCAAAGAGCTGATTTAAAAATATATATATATATTTTACATTATGTTCTAAGATAAAGCAAGGATGGGAGAATAGAAAAGAACTTTTAGACAAGAGCAGCAAAAAATTTAAAGGAAATAAAAGTTTAAGATGCTATTACCAGCAAGTTTTTTCACTTATATTTGAATGGATTTCTGCTAAGAGATGGAGTAAGTTTTTAACATCAGACTGAAAACACCTTCCATTTCTTAAAACTATTCTAGAACTGTAAAGCCTTAAAACTATGTCCAGGGTTTGAGATATGTCTATTTTAATATAGTAAGTACTTTATGTTCCTTTAGGGTATAATACACGCATCAGAATGCCCATAGAAATAATCCTGAAAAAGACTGACTGGCCTTCTCTTAAAACCTGTTATTTTCTTGAAAGTAATTTACAGAGTGTGTCAAATGAGGACACAAGAAGCTTACAATGTGTACTTTAATTTTTTTTATTTTTTTCAATAAAGGGACAAAATGGGTGTATGAACAGGTTAATGCAGACAACTGCCAAAAAAACACAGACAGTGGTTTTTCCAATAGAACTTAACAAAGACCAGAAACAAATACAATAAAAAGCCAGGTTGTAATGACCTTTGGTCATCTAAATAAAAAAAAAATAAAAACAAAGAAAAATAAAAGATCAAATTAAGTGCCTCTGTTTTGAACAGGGCACATAAGCAATAATAAATAGTGACTCCCATAGTAAAAGATAAAATTTCAAGTTACGACAAACAGCTTTCATTACAGGAATAGAAAAGGCCAATAACAAAATATTCTGCATTGCCATTTACAAAAAAGTATTGACTAAAGCGGGCTTTCTCTTTAATATGCTTTGCATATGAAATTCTTTCCAATCTAAATATAAAGCACCATTTAGTTTTTGGCAATGAAAAAAACTGCAAAACATTGGTTTTTTTTTTTTCCTTTTTTTTTTCTTTCTTTCTTTTACTGCATATGAAGGTAAGATGCTGGAATGTAGGGTGATAGAAGGAAAGGGACAAAAAGCACACTACATAACAAACCAACGTTATTAGCTTGCAGTACTGCATACAGTATGGCAGCAGGAAAAAGGAACAAAAAAGGATATGTACAACCCCTATGACAGCCATCCATGTGACATTCTAGCAGGCTCCCCCAAACCGCCATTATATGGCTTCTCATCTGTAATGTCACACGTTTTTGTTTCTCTCTTTTTTTTGAAGCATACAAATAATTTGCAGTATATTATCCTGCCAAATTAAAAAAATATACTGTGGCAGCCTGTCTTTTTTTTTTTTTTCCACTACCGAAAAAGGTACATTGATACCTTTTAAGAGAACAAGCAACAGTTAAAAATACAAGCTTCAATATAAATACTATAGTGCCTAACACTAGATGAACATTTAATTCAAATACCATTCTAGAAATACAGAAAAAAGACCATAAATGTATTTTAGCATAGGAATCAACATGAGTGTGCATTTTCCTATATTTAAGTACTATATAATCTTAAACCTTTCCCCAATGTATGTTTTTTTTTTTACAACCTGAAGAGCGGTGTGTATCCAAGGCATAGAATTTCCACTACCATTTTTAAATGGATAACAAGTCTTGTAACACCACCAAGACAATGGAACCCTAAAATGCAGTTCCCCCCTAAACATAATGAAGTGTTTTTTTAAAAAATTTTTTCTTAACATTTATATTTAAAAAAGTTTTGTACAAAAAAATCCTTGCACTGTAGAAGCGAAAGCAATCATTCATTTCTATGTTAAGTGTATTCTGTTTCCATTCACAGCGCTTGCAATGTTGCGTCCAAGTAAGTAAGCTCAATAGTCAAGTAAATGGCTGGCAAAGTTTTTTTTTTTTTTAGTTTTTTAAAAATGCTCCTCAATGAGATTGTGTTCAATTTTTTTTTCAGCATTCTTGCAACTTTTCCCTTAAGTATAGACCTGTAAACTGGGAAAATTGTACAGTGCACTTAATTGTCCTATCTGAGCAGGTTTATTTTATACTCAACCTCTGTATCTCTGATTAGAGAAAAGATACAGATATCACAGGCAGAGTCAAGTGCTATTTGAACACCAACTGGGGCAGATGCTAGCTTAATAAAAAAGAAAAAATTAAAAAAATAAAAACAAAAACAATGAATCCTCTTCCATGTTAACACAAATAGCACACAGTGTATGGAAAAGAAATGAAGTACAACTTTTAGGGAGCACAGACATATATACTGCTACTCTTAAAATTCTTTCTCTTCTTTTTTTAAGAATGTCACATTTAAACGCAAGTCTTAAGAATTCATAGTTAATCATCATTGTATCAATATTAGCTTATATACCTGTTCTAGTTTTAAATGGCAAATAGTACCACGTTGTGCTAATAAATCATATTATTTTCTTCTGTTCCCCTCTGTCAAACCTTATTGTCAGCCTCTTCCTTTCAATATGGTATCCAAGGTCTTAAAGTTTATCATTTGATTGTCCACTTGACAACCAAGTAGATCTGGATCTATTTCTTTTGGTGCCAGAATTTTTAAAGAGACATTAATAAAGCAAATATCTTCATAAAATGAACTCCTTACTAGTGTATTTAATTGCGTTCCAGGGCTTTTGCACATTACACATTCAATTTAATCACTGTTTAAAAAAAATAAAACTTTGGGCAAAACAGCCCATTTCTTTTAAGCTCTCACCAGGAGCAAAGTAGCTTTTATACTGGTATAATCAGTTTTGTTTATAAAATTAAACTAAAGGAAAAATGATGATTAACTAGGACATAATGGGTCATATTTTTAGGTAGCCATTGTTGTGAGAAATACAATATAGAATTATATGCTAGTTCCTAAGGTTTATTACCTCACCCAATGCTGAATTAAGCTACAAGTTTATAACAAGTAGAAAGAACCATCAATGTGGTTTTAATAGATCCAAGGCACTCATATTTTAAAACCAAATGATAGAATAAACTTGTTCTGTTTTTCTGTTAGTTTGTCAATTCAAGGCCTTTTCTTCTTCCTCTCCAATTGATACATTTAACCCTTTAGAGACAGACATTTAGCTCATAGAGATTTTTTTTCCGTGCTATCTATTCTGTCTATAGAGGGTTAATCCAAAGACTGTTTTTCCTCCTCACGTTATAAAATAAAACTGTACATGATATGTATTACAGAATGTATGCAGCATGGTCTTTTTCACTCTCTCTCTCTTTTTCTCTCAGAACGGAACTGGAAACAGCAACATGTTTGCTCAGCAACGAATTAGGGACAATTTAAAATAGCCATAACATACCATACATGCTGTCTAAGTTTAAAAAAAAACATACACAACATGTAAATTATTGCACAAGAGAAAGGCTCAAAGTTTGCGTAAAATGCAATAGTATTGCCCCATACAGATCATGCATTCAAACGGTGAGAACATAAAGGAAAAAAAAAAAAAAAAAGGAAAAAGAAAAAAGAAAAAGAAAAAGAAAAAAAAAACAGGTGTGCTGGTGACAAGCACTCTCATATTCTTAGCTTCATTACTTCTGTTTGTTTGTTTGTTTGTTTAAATCACATGGGACTAGAAAAAAATCCTACAGGGAGTGGGGCTGCAGGGCGATGGGGAAGGGGAGTGGTGAAAAAGGGAGTGTCAGGTGGGAGTGAGGGAGGGGTATTAATATACCTCTATTCAGTTTTTATATCATTATTCAACACTCGATCACTGTGCCATTTTTTCATGTGTTTCTCCAGGGTACTGTACACGCTAAAAGGCATCTTACAAATTTCACATTTGTAAACGTCCTTCCCCACCTGGCCATGCGTTTTCATGTGCCTGGTGAGCTTGCTACTCTGGGCACAGGCATAGTTGCACAGCTCGCATTTATAAGGCCTTTCGCCCGTGTGGCTTCTCCTGTGGACAGTGAGATTGCTACAGTTCTTGAAGACTTTCCCACAGTACTCACAAGTGTCGCTGCGTCTGCCCTCTTTTGAGCTGGGCCTGCCCGGGCCCGGACCACTAATATGGGGCGTGCTCCCTCCACTTCCCGTGCCGCTGCGCCCCGAGATCCCTCCGTCCAGCTCCCCGGGCGGTGTGGAGAAGCGCAAGCTCCCGTTCTCCGAGGAGTGCTCCGACGAGGAGGCAAAAGGCGATTGTCTGGAGTCTCCGAAGCTAAGGAAGGGATCTTTGAGCTGCCTGGAGGCCGCGTAGCCGGCGAGCCACTGCGAGTACACGTTCTCCGTGTTGGGCATCGCTGCCGGGGGCAGGTCGAACTCCTTCTCGAGCTTGATGCGCTTAGAGAAGGGGCTCAGCGAGCTGGGGCTGCCCAGCAGCAGCTTTTTGGACAGGCCCCCCGAGGCCGACTCGCCCGGGGAGCAGCCACGGCCGTTAACAGTGCCATCGTCTATGCGGTCCGACTCGCCGGCCACCGAGTCTTCGTCGCAAGTGTCCCTGTGGCCCTCGGCCTCGGCCAGGTGGCCGCGCTTATGCTTCTCGCCCAGGACCTGGTGGAAGGCCTCGCTGAAGTGCTGCATGGAGCTGAGCACCATGCCCTGCATGACGTCGGGCAGGGCGCGGCTCTCGTCGCCCACGCCCACCACCGCGCCCCGCGAGCTGTTCTCGTGGTGGCGCGCCGCCTCCAGGCTCAGCCCGAAGCCGTAGTCCACCCTCTCACTCTCCGTCAGCTCCTCCTCCTCCTCTTCCTCCTCTTCTTCCTCTTCCTCGTCGTCCTCCTCTTCCTCCTCATCCCCGTTCTCTGGGATCAGGTTGGGGTCGTTCTCGCTCTTGAACTTGGCCACCACGGACTTGAGCGCACTGCTGGCGCTGCCCACCAGGTCGCTGGTGCCGGGTTCCGGGGAGCTGGCGGTAGAGAGACCGTCGTCGGACTTGACCGTCATGGGGGACGATTTGTGCATGTGCGTCTTCATGTGACGCTTCAGCTTGCTGGCCTGGGTGCACGCGTGGTCGCACAGGTTGCACTTGTAGGGCTTCTCGCCCGTGTGGCTGCGCCGGTGCACCACCAGGTTGCTCTGAAATTTGAACGTCTTGCCGCAGAACTCGCATGACTTGGACTTGACCGGGGGCTGGGAGGGAGGAGGGGCGGATTGCAGAGGAGGGAGGGGGGGCGTCGCCAGGAAGGGCGGCTTGCTACCTGGCTGGAATGGTTGCAGTAACCTTTGCATAGGGCTGGGCCGGCCTGGGGACAGCGGTGGGCTAGACGTGTTCCCTGCCAGCTCTCTAAGTCTCCTAGAGAAATCCATGGCGGGAGGCTCCATAGCCATTGGATTCAACCGCAGCACCCTGTCAAAGGCACTCGGGTGATGGGTGGCCAGGGCCATCTCTTCCGCCCCCAGGCGCTCTATGCGGTGGGGGTCCAAGTGATGTCTCGGTGGTGGACTAAACAGGGGGGGAGTGGGTGGAAAGCGCCCTTCTGCCAGGCCGGAAGCCTCTCTCGATACTGATCCTGGTATTCTTAGCAGGTTAAAGGGGTTATTGTCTGCAATATGAATCCCATGGAGAGGTGGCTGGGAAGGACATTCTGCACCTAGTCCTGAAGGGATACCAACCCGCGGGGTCAGGGGACTTCCGTGTTCGCTTTCTAAGTAGATTCTTAATCCATGAGTGTTCTGTGCGTGTTGCAAGAGAAACCATGCACTGGTGAATGGCTGTTTGCAAGTTGTACATGTGTAGCTGCTGGGCTCATCTTTACCTGCAAAATAATACAACACCAACATCAATGTTTAATCACTGAGGCGGGCATCAGCAATTGCTTATTTATGTTCCACCTCCAGCCTTCCCTGCCCGCACCCCTCAACCCCAAGGCCTAAACCCTCACTGACCTACCCCTGTGCCTGGCACGTCTGAGCATGGCTACCCAGTAAATATTGGTCCAATCAGTCTTCCTGCCATTAAACTCAGTTCTAGGAATTTGATATCCAGTCCCCAAAGCAGAAAAATCCTGGCCAGTTCTGGCTTGAGAATGAAGGTCCCTACATTCTAGGCACCTAAACAAATGTCTTCTAAACTTTCCAGTCCCATCAGCTGTAGTTTGGGGCAAGCCATCTCATCTCCATGTGCCTCTGTTTCCTGTTTGTTAAGTGAGAAACTTGGACAAGGTGACCCAAGGAAACTTTTTGGCTTCCTAAATCCCAGCTTTCTATTTCCCCCCTGGGTGGCAGGTGAACTTTCTAAATAGGCAAACATTTCATAGAGATTCAAAAAAAGGGGAGAAGGTCAACTCACTACAATGTTATATGGCCCTAGAGATGCTTTCAGTCTTAGTCTGAAACACACTAATTGTTGATATTGTTAAAATGAGAGGGTACTCATAAAATACTTCCATGGAAAAAAGACTAGCAACATTCTCACATCCCAGACTGTGGGAGGATCAGTGAGTCCCAATTTTGGTTCCACAACACCCCATGGGGGCGCCCATTTTTATCTCAAAGAATGTTTAAAAATCTGAAAGAAAAACTTCATTCAGATCTAATGGATAGGCTGTATCCAATCTTTAGGAGTTGTCCCCCAGTCAGACAAATGCAAGTCTGGAAAAGTTAGGAGGAGTGGCTGGTGCCGACTTAAGCAGACACAGCATCCTAGTTTAAGGAACAGTTAAAGCAGCCAGCACCATGACAGGCAGCAGGCTGAGAAATGCTACACTATCCTCCTCCTCATTATTTTGAGAGGCTAACAACGTGAACCAAATTATACAACATCCTGCGCCCTCGGCTGAGACTCAGCTCCAGTTGAGAAAGAAACAGAAAGATACAGTTCAGCTAGTCAACTCTGGCCAGTAGCCAAGCCGTCTGGAGAGGGGCCCTGCTTAAGTCACATTATTTCCCTTGCTGAAAAGAACCCAAGAGTGGTAAATGCCACTTTGGCAAAGAAGGGCCAGCTTGACTTCACAAAATCTTTCATTTGGGGAGATGGCTAAATTAAATATATATGGGGAGATAGCTAAATTAAATATATATATATATATGGAATAACTAACCAACAGTTTACTAGTCAAGTACAACATTAAAAAGGGCAGAAGTAATGGTAGCCAAAGGACAAGGATGAGAAAAACAGAAAACTTCCCATGGATTCTGAAAAAAACCTTAAAATACAACTGAGAAATAACAAACTTTTCTCCTTCTTTTAAAAGAAAGGCTACAAGAGTTCCTTAAGGCCACAGCTAGTATTTGTCAGTTAACTTTCTAAGAAGGGAAAAAAAAAATAAAAATCTACCAGGGAGGTTAATAGTGAGAATGAGGAATTAATCAATTATATGATGCCTCCATTTAGCAAGTCAGAAAGAAAAGCCGGCAGGGTCTTCTCAGGAGCCCCCAAACACTGGTATTCCAAAACAAGCCAGCCTTGCTCAAGCACTTGTCTCAATAATGGACTCCTGCCCTGACCTTGTAATTTACTTTACAATGCATTTATAATCCCACTCAATATATCCCACTCCTGGGTAAATCTCTTAAACAAGATTAGATGGTAAGATACCAAAATTAGATTTCAAACATTTGTCTAATGTGGAAGGGGGAAAAAAGGCAGAAAGATTTTGAAAGAAAACGCTGACATTAGTATCACATTATCTGCCTATTTTTGTTTGCCTCCTCTCTTCAAAGGGAAATAAAAAGCTTCATTGAGAGCATTTTCATAAATTTTTTGTTGTTGTTGAACAATGACTTGGGTCCCAAATAGGCTGGAAAAAAAATTATCTGGTTCCAACTACATGATCCTCTGTGGCTTCCTCCTTGTCCTCCCTAGGTCTCTGCGTGACTATCATACCCATGTAGCCCGACAATCTGAGTTGGGCAAGTAAAAAGATTTGTCTGATAATGCAAGTCCTTAACACATTCATCACTCCAAATGCCTTAAAATTATATTTTACCTTATAAAAAAATCGATAGAAATCCAGGACTGGACTCATAATTAGTGGTGCTGGTTTCACATGTGCCATGAATGTAGTCATTGATAAATGCCAAAATCTGTGGCATACAGCACTACATCAAGGATCTCATTTGTATCCTTTCAAAAAGGCTTAAATGAGAAAAGTCCATTTTATTTTGCTGCCCTGAGCGTCCTAAACTTTTTTTCAGAGCTAGTTATGTGATCATGCTACAGTATGTTAACACTGTGATGTTATCCTCCCTCTCTCTCATACATCAGGTCAGAGAAAATGGCATTTTATCTTATAATGAGCATACAACATACAGTTTTCACTATCGCATTTTAGTATTCCCATCAACTAGATATTCTAGATCATGAGGGCAGCTAGTGTAATCATAATGTCAATGAGAAGGGCTGTTACGATTGAGACTAAAGATTACATGGAGAGAGCTGCTTTGAAACTGGTAATTATTACCAGTCCACTAATAGCAAATGATGCATTACAATTTCACCATATAATCTGTATTTCACTCAGCTCGTGCCGGTGTACCATATTATATTACAGTGCTCACAGATTCTAAATTCCTAAACTGCAGTCATCAATAAATGTGTTACTTGCCATAATTTGTGAAATTACTTTGTTCATAACATCTTTGATGATTTAGAAAGACCAGAATTGATTTCCTGTGTGGCAAAATTAGGGCTACATTGATTTATTGATGTGTAAAATATAATAATATTCTTCATTTACTCTGATGAAAATCAGCTTCTCAATTTGAGAGCCTCATTGGGCATTTACAGGGATTGTTTTGATTTAGAGCAATAAACTGACACCTGGCCCCTAAGCATAGGAACTTGAGGCATCAAAAGGGTTAAAATCAGCTATTAGCCCACCTACTGACTTTTATCTTATTTCATTTTACTTTATAGGAAGGAATGACTCCCATTTCTAGTATGTCACCAATGTGAAAAAGTCATGTGATCTAAGGCTCAAGATTCAGAAGAACAAGGAGGCCTGAGACTGGAGCCCTAGCTCTATTATTCACCAGCATGTAACTCTGGGATAGTCATTTGATTTCTCTGAGTCTTAGAATTCCTATCTGTAAAATGAGCATAAAAACAGTACCTGTAAAGAATTGTTGGGAGGTTCAAATGACAGAAGTATATAAAAGCCCTCTGTAAACTATCAGGTCCAACATGAATGTGAATTTTCATTACTACCAGGGGTGATTAATTACTGAGGGTAATGACTAACCACATTACACACCCCGCACGGCTTCCAGAGGAAGGTCCCAGTCCAGGCCTTAACCCAGGCCAAAAGGAGGCTGTAGTGAAAGAGCAGGGGTGACTGGCACACAGCAGGGCGGCCAAAGGGAAGTGCTATGAGCTCTAGAAGCCGGGGGCAGCAGGTTAATGCCGCCAAGTGGAATGGGCATCAGATTTGTTCTAGAGCTTTCTGGACCCCCACAACCCATTTCCACATACCTTGTTCTGGTCACTCCTAAACTGGTCCTGCCGGCAGGGGCACCAGTAAACTATGTACCCTCCCTTTGTGGGAAGGTGGGAGAGGACAGGGATTCCCTATCAAGCTCAGACTTTCCTACCAGTCAAATCAAACTCCCGGCCCTCAGGAAGACCAGGCCGAAGACAGAGAACTATGTTTCCCTGGCCAGCAGCCCTTGGCCTCTCAACTCCACCCTCCTCTCAACTGCTCAACTGCCTTCTTTCCCTTCCCTCCAAAAGTGGCTCCATTCCCACAGCCCCATGCAGGCCCCAGACGCCCCCAGCAACAGGAGAGCTCTCCCCACCCAGCCAGCATGCAGGGACTAGAAACCGTTGAGTCCAACCCCCTAAACCCTCTGCAATCTGTGACCTAACCCAGGCTTAGGCCCAGCTTGGGGAAGGGGGGCAGATGAAGTGCTTTTAACCCCTGAACCACCCAGCCCTCAGGACCTGAGGGCTTATGAAATTCACACAATAACTCTTTGTTACCTAGGATTACCTAGGAGTTAACAAAAATAAACAACTGGCTTTGACTCTGGTCTCAGGGTGCATGCCCTGCTCTTCAGATACCATTTACAAGATGGATAAGTGTCGTTTCCCTCCCGTCTAAAAACAGTCCCCCTTAGAGCCTTAACTCTGGCATCTTGCTCTTTGTTATTCTCTTTCCATGACCCTTTTCCTTTTCTTTTCTTTTCTTTCCACAGCAGGTTATTTTTCATTTACTTTCAAATAAAAATTAGAGGTCACACTTCTTTTCTTCTTGAACCTGCTTTTTTGTGTTTAGGGTGGAATCACTGCCCACCCCCCAACCCTTTAGCCATGCATGATTCATACCATCTCTTCCTACACAGAGAAGCAAACTGTATTACTTTCTAAAACAGTATCTTTCAGAAAACATTTGTATAAATGGACAAATTTAAGTTTCATAAAATGGTCCTTACTATAAAAGCTCGCTTGAACAAGTAAATGGTGGTGGTGGTGATGGTGGTGGTAGTGGTGGTGGTGGCGGTGGTGGTGGTGGTGATGGTGGTGATGGTACTGGTGGTGATGGTGATGGTGGTGGTGGTGATGGTGGTGGTAGTGGTGGTGGTGGTGATAGTAGAACCTTCACATTTTAACTAAAATGATGTGCATTTTCCTCTAAAACTAGGAGAAAAATAAGTCAAAATTATGTGTGATCATGTATATATAAAATATACTATGTACAAATACACATGTAAATACATAAGGAATATGTATTAGAATAACTCTGGAATAACCCTAAACTGACTGCTTTTGATTCTGGCCTTGGCTAAAGATGTGTGCATTGGACTATACCCGAAGTCCTAAATGAGGCCACAGGAGTGAATGTCCAGTAATAAAATGGGCTCCAAAGGCACAGGCATATTCAATCACTAGCCATGGAGCCAGACAAGACCCTGGGGAGAAGACCCACAGGGATGAGCTACTTTCAGCTCCCAGCCTCCAGTGAGGAAAGAAAAAGGGGAGGCAAGAAGTCCCTCTGGGGCTGAGTGGAGTGGGGAGCGTCTGCCAAGTGAGTAATGGAATAATACATATGACAATCTATTTTGGAAGTAACTCCGTTCAGTACTTAAAAAGTAAGGGCAATTTCCAGAAACTGTCATCTCTATACACATGGACATTTGTAGAAGAAATAAGGCTCAACTTACAAATACCCTGCGGGGCATATTCTGCACTCATCCCGGGCGTGGGGATTAGAGCTCCATGTGCAGAACGAGGGGAGGAGAGGCCCCTCCAGTGCAGAAGTTTATCTGTGAAAGAAACCCAAAATCAAGCACTACAGCTACAAACAACGTGCATCATAAACCACAGGATATCACATTTCAATTCCATTAAAACAGATTAACATCATTACAACAGCCTTGCAGATAGTTAACAGGCCCAAGGCCTGAAACAAAAGAAGAGTGGAGAGTTATTTCCCACAGTTTCTGTTTTGTTTTCAATTTCGGTCTTTTTGACAAAAGGGAAAGGGTTTGTTTTAGGAATGGGGAGAGGTGGTCTTTGGTTCATTTGCTTGCTTATTTGTTGTTTGATTATTGTTTTGTGGAAAGAGATGGGTAAACAGCAAGGGGAAAACTGGTAATATTGTGGGTAGCCTGGAAACATGGGGGTGGGCGTTATCTGCAAGGCTGGTTTACATGCATACATTAACTTTACTTTATAGACAAACCCAAGCAAAAAACAAAATGCTGATAGGAAATGAGTAGATTTGTGAACCGTTTTTTATGGGACAGAGTCCCATTCTGCTTTCTCTGTCCCTCTGCCCCCCTCTTCCCATGCTATATTTATGATAGAGCCTTCAGTGACAGGGGAACCTTGGGCATTTCTGGACTGACCTGGGCCATATGCTAGAGTCCTGTCAACGGGAAACCCTGTACAGATGTGGCTTCTCACAATACAAAGCAATGGAAGATAAAGATTAGACTTCTGGGGTCCAAATAACTTTGGCCATTACATGACAAGGAAAGAACCAGCATTCCAGTAATACCAGCACCCAGAAACCCTGGCCCACCTTCACCATTTTATTGCACTTTGTTGCACTCTGGTGAAGACAAGTGACTTTTCACACTAATAAAATGAATCTGATAGTCAACAAAACATTTCTAGCACTGAGATTTTTTTGAGAAGAGGAAAATTTGGTTTGTGCAGTCTGGGGATTTTATGGTTTATGTGGTAAGTGCCTAGCTTTTCCAAGTCCTCCTCTAGCTAACTAACCATGTAGTTGTCCATCTTGAGACAGACTGGAGGATAGATGGTGCAGGAAACGCTCTGTGTGTTCTAGAGGTTTGGAGTTCGTGATGATTGGGGAGGGCAGGAGAGAAGAAAAACAGACTTTGATGGTGAATAAACAGTATGTTTTCCATTAGCTTAATATTAAGAGCACTTAGAAGAGTTGTTGTTGTACTCTAGGATAGCAGGTCTCAAGTGTAAAATACATCCTGTTCTCCTTATATAGAGCACACTGCCAAGCACAGCCAAGGCAGTTGGGACAAGATTTCCTTTCGTGAGGAGCCTGGTGGGTAACGATGGTGTGCTGCTGAGAAGGCTCTTACACAGACAGCATAGGTCTGCTGTTACCAGGCCTGCAGAGGGAGGCCCTGGTGGAAGCACCACCTAGCCTGAGACCGTCTACAGAGACATTTCATCCTCTCTGACCTATAACAAAATAAACAACCGCAAAGTGAACCAACACAAGCAGGAAGACCGGACTTAACAAACAAGTATGTCTACATTTGACTGTTTATGTCAACTGAATTGAGAGTGTGGTGTAAAATTACTACAGATTTTGTCATGGCATTTTTCAATGAGAAATCTGAGAATCCATTTTTGCACTTGTTTTTGCCTCAGCCGTTCACTAAGTTTGCTGCCAAAACAGACATCCTTTTCTTAGGAAACACACGCAACCCGGGTATCTCTGTGATCCCAGCATAAAAGCAACAGGTACTTGGATCCCTGTATGGGGAGCATCTAATTTCAAATTCTCTGCCACTTACTCTGGGAAGAGACCCTGAAGTGCTTCAGCAGGCCTGCAGCAAGAAATGGGAGAACTGCTGACCTAATCCATGCTTAACCCCTCGCATGAATCTCTGGTTGGCAAACTCGTCTACAAACCCATTAGCCCTAAACAAGCTGACTGTAGGACCAGAGCTCTATAGTGTCAGACCATGTGGCAAAGTGAGGTCTCATCTGAGTATCTGGCAGCATCATTTGTTTTTGTTTTTGTTTTCTAAGTTGTAGAAAACCTTAGCTATCATCAAGTCGCTCCCTTCATTTTACAGATGGGGAAACTGAGGCCATGAGAAATTAAGCGACTTGCCCATGGCTACACTGATGGTTAACCACAATGTGAAGATTAGAATTCATCTCCTGACTCCTGATCCAGTGATCTTTCCTGGGAATCTGTCTCTTCCCCTCTGCTCTTACTGCCGTGGTCTTCACTGCCCAATAAGAAGGTCCTGTTTCTGCTGATCTATTAGGCAGTACTTAACAGTCCTGGGGAGGGTCCAGCCCAGCAGTGTTACATGGGGCTTTCAAAAGGTGCCAATGAACTGACTTGGTCTCACAGTTGGAAAACAAGGCCTGCTCTGCTGCCTGGGCCTCCTGGCCTCACCTTTGCTGTGTTCACCCTCTACCTCTGCTTCCCCTGCAGAATTAGACAGCTGAAACCATTTCTATCAGGCTAAGAAGCTATTTACTTTAGAAAAAAGCACACTGTCTTTGTGGGACTAACCCTTGCATTTATCTTCCTCCAGGAAGAGGGTCAAAGCAAAGCCAATTGAGGACCCCAGCTGATTCTGCTGCTTCTTCCACTAAACACATCCATAATATTCTCTTTGGTAAGTAGAATCGACATTCCCACATGAACTGGAAATGCTAAATTGTTAATAGCCTCCCTAGGGCTTAACTTCTTGCTATGATGCCTTCAATTATTTCATCACGGCTTAGACAAAGTAAAGTATCACAATTAATGCTTCTGAGCGTCAAACTCAAGGAGCAGCTCTGCCTTCCCAGGCCAGGGGGCGGGATGGGGGAAGAGCTGCCCCTGGTTGAGGGCCTCTTCTTTTCCCACCTTCACTTTCATTCTGCCCAGCCAGAGATGGGCTCTGGTTGCTGGCCAGGAAGTGGGTGATCTAGTTATGTCCTCTTTATTTCTTTGTTGGTGCTCTTAGGCAAGTGATTCTCACAATGCAGACCCAAGCCCACCCCCGA
Organism: Theropithecus gelada; assembly: GCF_003255815.1. NCBI lineage: Eukaryota > Metazoa > Chordata > Mammalia > Primates > Cercopithecidae > Theropithecus > Theropithecus gelada. The sequence goes on from NC_037681.1 coordinate 81,096,074, forward strand.
TCAGCATCACCTGGGAGTTTGTTGGAAATGCAAATTCTTGGGCACCACCTCAGACTTACTGAATCAGAAACTGAGGGCGGGGAAGCAGCAGTCTATGTTGAATAAATTCTCCAGGTGATTCTGATGCACACTCAAGTTGAATCAGCACTGCTGTCTTAGGGGAAGGGAAGTATGAACGCTGGAAGCTTTGAGATTCCCTGCGCAGAGACCCATGGGCCATGAGGCTGTTCTCCCTCCTGTCCAGGACCCCACCTCCTTTAGGACTGGAACAGTCAAAATCAAATTAAGCTTAGGGAATCCCTAAGGGTGTCTCCATTAGGAAACTCAGGTTCCACCCTCCGTCTGTCATTGATAAGGACAGAGAACAGGTCCAGGCTCTCCATCAGTTCCAGGGCCTTCTTAGCATGAGACAACACCCAAACCAGCTTGTGTCAGATTGTGTCCTCACTGCTTCCATAAAAGTCGACATGTCAGAGAACGCAGCTGTGGCAACCGCACGGACAGAGCAGGAACTGGACTCTTGTTTCCCTTTCTGGTCTTTCAGATGGGACACATTTCCCTTTTCTGACTCAATGTTATTTCAAATGTCTTACACTTTTCTGGTGGAAGGTGTTTCAACCTGTTCTATTTCATAAAGATCTCTCTAGACCCAGCATTTCCACTTGGGGCCTCAGAAATGCCTTACACATTATTAGGTTGCAAAGTTTCCTTATGGCTGAATTAAAAAATAATGACTCTTATTTTTCAGGTCTCATTAAAAAATATGCAACAAACTGGGAATGGCTTTGATTTAATGTTATACATTTGGTCACTTTACATTTCTACATATATTGGATACCAACTTTTGACCCAGAGCTCTAAGCCCAGTGGGATGCTCCTGGAATTTAAGGTCATTAAATCAAGTTTTTTGGTTTCCTCAAGAACGTCTCAAAGATTCCTTGACTATTAACATGCTATTTGTTTCTGAAACTAATCACTGGGTGTATAATACAGACACATTACTGTCTACTAATCAATAGGTAATACTGCAGATTTCCAAATGTGCCAAAACAGCTAAGCAAAAAAGCATCATTCCAACACATTTAATGACTGCTTTGGGAGCCCAATTTCAACAGGTACTAAAACCACAGGACTCTCCACAGGAGTATATAGATGTGTGCTATTCACTAAAAAGTATGTGTGTGTGCGTGTGCAAGCGTGTGTGTGTGTGAGCATGTGCATGCATAAGTCTGTATGTGTGTGTGCATGCACGTGCAAGTATGTTTGTGAGCATATGTGTGCGTGTGAGTGTGTGCATGTATGCGTATGTGTGTATATGAGTGCATGTGTGCGTATGTGTGTGAGCGTGTGCATGTGTGTATATACGTGTGAGCGTGTGCATGTGCGGGTGTGAGCGTGTGCATGTGCGTGCATGCACATGTGTGAGCGTGTCCATGCATGTGTGTATATGTGTGTGCCTGCATGTCTGTGTACGTGTGTGAATGTGTATATATTTCCTAAACATATGTTTTTAGATAATTTCCCTGTTTGTTTGTTTTTTTTCAGTAAGACAGGCACAAAAGCAGTAGAGCTGTCCCACATGGCATGGGCTATCTCATGACGCCGTGACCTCCCTTTCTTTCACCCTGGGACTTCAAAAAGAGAATGGATGACACTGTGTTGAGAAGGGATCTCTATATTGGTGACAGGCCAAAATACAGGACTCCCTACAGTCCTCTCCCGGTCCATAAACCTCAAGTCCCTCAGCCCTTCCATGTAGCGACCTTCTAGACTACACTTAAAATGCATCCTGAACATTTGTAAAGTACCCTGAAGGAACTATTCCAGTTCTGAATCCGATTACTAGGTTCAAGTCACACAAATAACAACAGTGCGGCTAGTCTGAGCTAGAGGCTTCTTTATCTAACTGCAAAGTAAATGTCCTTTCTATTCAGCCGCATCTAGCTCTTGACCCTATGTTTACCATAGATACCAGTTCTTCTTGCTTAGATTCTCTGACTTATCAGAGTATTATAGAGCAAACATTAGCTATGCCTGTGTCTTGAGTTGTGTCAATCTGTAATGAAAATGTGCCAGCTTTATCATCACTCACAGACTTCTTAATTAACCTTCTGATATTGTCAAAATCGCATTCTCTTTTGTTCTAGAAATGAGCATTTACATGAGCATTTTTTTCCTTCATTGCTTTTTTACTGGCTAAGGTTTTACCAAATCCTGATGTTCTTTAAAAAGTGTATTCTGCAAAAACAAAAGAAAGCAATAATTATAGACACTACAATATAGAATTTCTTCCTAGAAACTCGCTCATGGTCCTTAGATTCCTTGATACTTCACCAGTGACTTTAAATAACATCAATCACTCATTTTAAAACTCTTTTTTGATCAATGCTATCCTCTCAGAGCCTTGATTATTCAAACAACGGGTTACTAACTTCACCTTTTAAGAGTTCTCATCCTAGGCTTTTTCTAGATAAAGGGAGGAAGTAGAGATGACATTTTGCATGACCCTTTATCTATAAAAATGCCAGCCACCAATCTGTCAGGCCTAAACAAAATTTTTCTGCAAGCTGTGTCTTTAACATAAGCAAAGCATATAATTCCAAAAAAAAAAAATCTTGCTTTTCTGAAGAGTAACTAAGCCAAAGACATTGTGTTCCATCTTTGTGTTGAAATGCAGATTTCCCACTAAAAGGCAAATCCTTCATTTCAAAAGGTTGAATAGGATGGTACTTAAAAAAAGAATTCCAGCTGGTTAAATTTAGGGTGTTAAAAAAAAAGTTCACTCCAATAATATTCTTTGGCTCTGGGCCCAAAGTATTTTCACTTGATCATGAATTAGATAAATTTTTATTATACTTTAAGCTTTTGCCTTAGAATGGTGGAACTTATCTAGGAGACTGAGAGGGCAGCTGCATAAAAAAGACAAATTGTCTTAGGACAATTTTTTTTGTTTGTTTAATCACATACCTCACTATGCAAAATGTGTGTCCCCCAGGATAAATTGCATTCATTCATTCTCTCATGCATTCATTCAACCTCTCATGCATTCATTCAACAAATATTTACTGAGTGCCTACAATGCCCAAAGCAATGGGCTAGCCACTGTGGGCAGTACAAAGAAAACACAGACACAGATTTCTCCCACAGCAGGCTTCATTTAGTAGAAAAGGTAAAGCCTGCACAGAAATTGCTCTACCCCAATGCAGAAAGTGTGTCATGAGAGAGGTACAGATGAGCTGCTATGGAAATTCAAAGGAAGATAAATTACTTCCATTTGGAAGGGAGGGAGAGAGGCTTTGGGAAAGAGGAAAACTTATGAGTTAAACCCGGAGAGCCAAGAGAAAGGATTTCCTAGATAAAAAGAAAAAGCAGGTAAAGATGCTCAGAGAGAAGCAAAGCCCAAGGTGGGCACAGAGTAAATGGGGCCCAATAGGTGGTTACATTCACATCAAAATATTGCACATTGATTCATCCAGTTGACAGCAGAGGATACGACCATCTAAATAAATCCTCTGAAGATTTCTGTGACATCTTCCGTTTTCACAAGTGCGTATTTTCCAATTTCACATTTTCTGAAAATAAGGGACACAGCCATGTGGACTCTTGTGAAACTCCATGAAGGTTCATCTGTTCTGTTTTTCCCCCACCTCAATTGTTTCTTCCCCCAATGAGTGTGGGTGGCCCGCTAAGGCAAAATTTACTATGTTTTATTCCTCTGAGTCAGACAAACAAGTGTTGATAGCCATGTTCTTCCTTGCAATACTGCCTCCCTGGCTTAAATAATCTATTTCAGATGTCTCATTGCCAGTTTAAGATGGGCTTGTACTTGCTGACACATTTTCAACAAATGACTGTGCAAGAAACATTGAGATTTTCCTACACTACTTTGTCTCTTCAATCATCAACTTGACCATCCCTCCAAATTTGCCCTCTTTCTTCTTTTCAAAGCCATGGTGAGGATAGGGGTGCCCTTACTCCTGCTCTGAATCCTCAGTTGAGGATGTCTGTGTGTAGTGGGGGCAGGGAGAGGGGTGTAGCCTTGCCTCCGTCCAAGGTATTTACCAGGTTATTTGGGAGCTACTTTCAGAGATGCCCTTGCTCCATGTATTCCCACTGCCACCACTCCCCAGTTTCTTTTCTTCCTTGAGGAAGCAGGGACTTGTTCCTCTGGAGAGACTGCTAGAGGGAAGTCAGGAACCTAAGTTCTGCAGCCCCAACTCTGCAACTCACCAGCTGTTTCGTGACCTTGAATAAGTCCTTTCTTCTTTCTGGCCCTAAGTGTTTCCATCTTTAAAAGGAGAAGACTGGATTAGATGGGTGGCTTCTCTCTCCTGCCTCCCATGCCAGTCCAGGCCTCCTTCGGACCAGCCAAGAGACCTACGATAGGCCGTGCTAGAAGCTGGCCAGGATACACCTGTTCCCCTCACGACCTTGACCTGGATGAGGAGGGCCTTATGCGAGAGTTCGGGGCTGGGCTCGGTCCCCAGGCTAATCCTTAGGCTTAGAGAGTGAGCCTGATGGTGGATTTCAACCTCCTGGGACACAGTCTTGCAAAGTTCACCTGTCTGAGCTTCAAGGAGGAAACCTAGGTGTGTCCTGAGCCAATGAGACTGAAGGTCAGAGAACCAGGAAGAAACTTCCCCAAACCCAGGCTAAATGTCAAGGGAAAAGGTCTCAGTGGCTCATGCCAGAAGGCCAGTAGCAAAGCTCGGCCTCATGCCAGAGCCTGGCACCCACTGCTCACGAAGGCACACACAGGACTCTAAGAAAAGGGAGTCCTCTCCCCGGCGACCACAAACCAGGACAGCAAAGCCCAGCACCCTGTGGTCCTTGCCCTCCCCCCACACCCCATCAGCATGGAGTTCTTGGAAAGCCATGTGTAAAATGAATTTCTGTAAAATAAATCACATTTGCTAACCAACATAATTTCAGAGATGTTTCGTCACCCTTCCAGGCTCATTGAAAATTGGCAGGGCTTCTAACATTTTACCTTTTAAGTGTGTCTTCCTTCCCCCCAACCCCAAATATCCTTTCTGTCAAGTAGTTAATGATCTGTAAACAAACACTTTAAATTCAGTGGGGGAGCTCACTATTTAAAGAAACCCTGTGGTGAAACCTTTTGAAAAGTTAACAATCTTTCTGTAATGTGAAAAATCACTCTCTAATTTATCAGTTTCCATTAATGAGATTTCTGTGTGTATTGGGCCTTCTGAAAGTGGGGCTCAACTGCAATCGATGCCTTTGTAGTTAGAAGGGACAATAAAAGACGCTGCCCAGAACATATTTCTGTCACCCGAATTGTCCAGCTTCACACAAATGTATCACAAACACCCCAGTGCCTCCCTACCCCACTCGAGAAGTGAAGAAAAGGACGGAAAGTCATCATTCGGACACCTGGAAAGCCTTGCAAACCACACTTGCGTTTCTCCCAGATTAAGTATTAGATACCTGAGGAAGGTGAAATACGCATTTTCAACTGAGCATTCAGGAAGAGGAATGGGGCTGTGAAGATGGATGCGATGAGAATGACCATTTGCAAACGTTTGATTCTGATAACACCTGCCAGGGCAGAGAAGGGCTTGTCTATCAAAGCCAGCAGAACACACGACTCCCAAATTACTCTGAAGAGGCCACCCCGAGCCTTTTTATCTGCGTCAACTCACAACAAATGTGCTTTATGCCTCTATATTATCATTTCACTCGGTCTTGAGAAAATACTAGAATAAGCTAAAGAAAACCAAACATGTTGCGGGGGGTGGGGGGCGGCAAGGAAAGGGACAGCATTAGGAGAAATACCTAATGTAGATGATGGGTTGATGGGTGCAGCAAACCACCATGGCACATGTATACCTATGTAACAAACCTGCAGGTTCTGCACATGTATCCCAGAACTTAAAGTAAAATAAATAATAAATAAAGAAATAACCAAAAATGGCGTTTCCAAGAGACTCCTGATGTTTTGTTTGTGGGCACTGTGGAAACAGGGGCAGTGGTGCTGTGAGTGACAAGGGAGTGGGGAGCCACGGTCAGCTGGTGTGGGCAGCCCCAGTGACACTGCAGCCTGGCCAGCTGGAGGGCTTTCCTGACTTATCATCCAAGACTGGTCTGTGCACAGAGAAGGGGCCAGAAGGACGAGCAGCCCCAGGAAGGCTCTCTCAGGCCTCCCTCAAGGCCAATAAGCCCAGAGGAGGGCAAGGCCTCCAAGTCCAGCCCTTCTTAAGGAAGCACATCTGTCCTAGCCTTTATGGAAAGCTTTTTTAAAAAATTGAGACTTGGTCTCACTCTGTTGCCCAGGCTGGAGTACAGTGGTGCAATCTTAGCTCACTGCAACCTCCGCCTCCCGGGTTTAAGCAATCCTCCTGCCTCAGCTCTCAAGTAGCTGGGACTACAGGCACGCGCCACCACCACACCTGGCTAATTTTTGTATTTTTTGTAGAGATGGGATCTCACCATGTTGCCCAGGCTGGGTGGAAAGCGTTATATTCTTCCCAAAGTACTCTCTCTTCACATCCTGCCCCCACAGTCGTCCTGTGGAATGAGGGAAGGTATTAGCCTAACCTCCCAGTGAGGAACTCGAAGATCTCAGAAGTGTCCTGCTGCGGGCAGGGAGGACAGGGCTGGGCTTCAGAACTCTGCCCACCTTCTGATGAACCCCCTCCCACCACCACCTCAGGGCCGCGGCAGAAACGTGTCGTCTGGACACTGGTCTTACGGCCCCTTTCAGGCAATCTCCTCACTTGCCTTTCTGGCACTATTGAGTGAGTGGTGTGTGGACTTCAGGGGAAGTGTGGAAGGCACTTCACAGGCCTAATACTCTGTGACAGTCTTGGCTGAGAGATTCTGAGAACCAGAACTGGCCATTCTCCAGAATTAAAACGTATTATGTCCTATGGTTAACACAGAGCTGCTCGGAAATTATGAGAACTAATTTAAAGCTTCAAAGCTCTACCAAAAAAAAAAAAAAAAATGGTCTAGCAGGTCAGGCTCTAACATTTCTTCAGGAACAAAACTAGGCTGCCCTCTCGCCTGAGGTGAGGCTGAATGAAGGAGAGCTCTGGTGCTGCGAGGCCAGGCCTCCTCCCATGACAGCAAGTCCTTCTTTCAGAAACAGGCCTCTGCCCGGGGCACACGGCAGCTGCTTCTCTGCAGTGCCTCAGCACCTTCCCACCTCCCAGGCACACAGCAGCCCAGCTCCGGCCTCAGTCCTCATCTCTCTGGCAGAGTCCCACAGAACAAAACACAGGCCTTGGCTTTGTTGGGTTTTTTTTCCCCCTCCTCCCTGGCTTTTTACCCAATTTCCTAATCCTTCATTTATACCGCTGACCAATCTGGAAAGGGCTCCCTGAGCAAATCGGAGATGCCCACAGATACAACCTGCCATCACTGGAGAAGCCTCAGTCCAGCCACGGGGTGGGGCACTGCTGTCTGTTCTTGGGACTACTAATTCTGCTGATTCCATATGAGTAACATCCAATGTTCCCAGACACCTCCAAGCTCCTCCATCCAACAGCACAACATCCTCAACTCCTTTCTACCCACCTAGCAGGTCCACCTGGGGACTCAGCCTTATGGACACCTGGCCTCTGTGGGCACAGGGGCCACACACCACGGTGGGACCCGGGGATCATCTTTTGTTTTGAGTCTCTCTAAGACTGCTTGGAAAATGAGGTCTCTCAGGTCTAGCATTTCCATGCAGTCCAAACCAATGAGGCTGACCAGAGGCCACCAATGTCAAGATCTCTCAGGTCTACTAGGAACACAAAAGAATAACTCTCCCTTAACAAGCCCCTCAGGCTGAAATCCTTTTGCTTCCAGGGCCTCAACCTTCGACTGCTAGGTAGAAAGCCCCCTCTGTCACCGGCCCACAGATCTCAGCCGCCATCGCACTCAAACCCTGTCAGGCGGTGGAGAGTGTGGACGGCAGGCTGACACGGTTTCAAAGAGGCCGACCAGGCAAGAACCGTCCTGTATTCCTGCCCCAGCTCTAATGCAATAAAATGTCTTTTATCAATGTAATTCAAGGCAAAGAGTCAAGGGTCTGTCACCATTTTAAAGAGGCTTATTACATGGCCACAAAAATTTGCCTCAGGCTCAAACCTGGCATGTAAGGTATCAGCGTGGGGCAGGTTCTTTTGATTTGATTTTATTTTCTTACAAAATCTGAAAATGAAACGCTTCTGTCCCTCCCTTCCACCAACCGTTTTTTGATTTATGGGGAGGAGGAAAGAAATCTGAAGTTGACAGGTTGGGACAACTCCACTCAGCTTTCTCACTCAAAAGCTGCTTTTGTTAAATCATACTTTGCATTTATGGCCTGCGGCTCTTGGCTGACTCTGGCGGCTCCTCCAGTGTGGAGCAAGGCTGTGGACTTCCCCGAAGGAGGCCCCACTGAGATGACTGCCCTGCTCTGCACCAAGGACAGTGGGGGGAAGGTGGGGGCGGAGGGGCTGGAGGCCAGGGGGCTGGGGACATGAAAGCACTGGCTAGATAACACAAAGGCCTGCAAAGGCTATGTCTCTCCTCTGACCCTGGCTCTCCACTCCATTTCTCCTGGATCCAGGTCTCCCTGTAATCAGCAAGCATCTACCACTGGTTTGTCAACTAAAAGTTCAAGGCTTCCAAGAACCAAGTCTCAGTGGTCTACCTCTGAGTACCATGCTGGGCAAAGAAGACCCCCTCAATAAATACTTAGGATTCAAGCACTGTGCAGTGAACTTTTCTTCCGGGAGAGCCATTCTAAATGACCCGGCTGGAAGGACCAGGCCATGGAGCCAGCAGTGACCTGGGGAAACCTTCCCTAGTAAATGATTCACTAACCAAGGAGCCTCTGGGTCAGCCTTGACCCAGGAGAGGATTATAGCCCCTTCAAAGTGGCTGCTGTCCATCGCTTCACTGTACTATTTTGGCAATCTGTAATAGTGTATTTGCTCAATGGTTGTTATGGACAATCGGGTTAATCATTCACTTTCCAAATGCTGTGTAATTACACAGTTAGAAGAGCTACAGTGGATGTCAAATTTCCTTAAGTCTTCTGATGAATTGGTCTCAATTACTAGTCTGGGTCCCTTTCTCCTTCCTCTCTCAATTTGCTGTAGCAATCCTCCACATTTTCCTCTATTCTCATCCCCTACCTGCACCCCCATCTCTGTCCCAAGAGAAAGAACAGTGTGAAGTACATCCGCTTGAATAATCCCTATTTTTGAACCCATAGTTCTAAATAGTTTTTGCTCCACTAAAAGGGCTTAAAAATAAGGCTAGGAAGACAGCCCTGGGAGGGGCATTACAGGCTGGCTGGAAGCCCCCAGCTGCCTCCCTGCCTCAGATGCAGGGAGAACACCTGCAGCCACCCACACCTTGTCACCCAAGTTGCACTAGATCCTGGTGCAACCCAGTGGTGGCCACAGCTCAGGGAAGAAGGCAAAGCCCTGCTGTGCTCAAGGAGATTGAGGCTTCCCAGCCCAAAAACTGGGAAGGGCCCTGGAATGGGATATCCCTCCCCTCCCAGCACCCCATTCCCAAACCTAGCCACCCACCTCTGCTTGGGACACGCTGGAAGGCAAGAAGAGAGAAACAAGTAACACCTTGAAAACAAAAATGAAGCAGGGATCCTAGGAAAAGTAAAAACATTCAGAACCTAGGGCCTTCTCTGTGTCTCCCAAGAGCTACACCAGGCCCTTCACACCTCTGCTTTGCGGCTTTAACGCACTACACCCCACCCACCACAAGCACATACACATGTTCTCAAGAGTCAGAGGGTCACCCAGGGCTAGAACTGAAGCCACCCAGGCCACAAGCTGGTAGGTGAAGCAGGACAGGGGTCAAGGTGACAGTGCTGTCCACGGTTGGCCCCTGGCTAAGAAAACTGCAGCAGAAACAGTGTTTCTCCTCCATTTCCATGGCTCGTGAATTTTTTTGTCTTTTTTTTTTTTTTTAATGCTCCACCCCCTACATCCTTCTTTTTCCCACATGCTCCAGCACACACAACTCAGGGCTCCAGTGTTTTAAAGGCATTTTTTTTTCCACAGGTGAGATTAATTTTCTAACAGAACCCCAGTACATTTTATGTGATGGTGGGAGAGCCTTTTGACTATCACAGTGTCCTGGAATGAGCTCAGCATGCTCTCTGGGAAGTGAATTGGGAAAGTGAATGGGGAAAAGTCTCAACACAGACAGCCCCACGGAAAATTCTCCAGCTCAGGAAACCCACCTAGGTATAGAGACCTTCTCTGGAACCTCTGGTTTGTTCTAGTCCTGGTGTCAAAACAAGGCGGTTGGACTGATGCTTCCCAGTGGAGGGCTTGGTTGTCACTTTCGGACCTAACATCCAGTTCATCAAGGTCACTTCTGACTCCCAGGAAGAGAGGCAGACCTGTTAAGGGGCAGGGGTCGGGGAGGGTGGTTTGATCCACTTAGGACATTTTGGATATTTTGCATCTCTCATGATTCTATCTTGAGAGTTTAGTTTTGTTGGAGTTTAGTTTTTGGGTTGTTTGTTCGGGTTGTGGTTTCTCTTCCTCCATTAAAAAAAAATTGGAGCTGTATTTCTGTTTCCTGTTCACGGAGCGGACAGAAGGAGGGTGTGCAGTGGAGGAGGTGTGTGGGGAGGAGGCTGATACATGGAGCAGAGCCGAGAATATCCGGAACTGGAGAAAAGTGAGAAATGGAGCTTTTTTCTTGGCTTCCAAACAGTTGTAATTTCCACTGCCACTGCTTAGTTCCTGGGCACCAGGCATAGAGAGTGGGAAAGGGGCATGTGACAACTTTACCACAAATCAGGATTTGGCATTTAAATCCACAGGAAGCAAGAAGAATAGAGGGACTGCTTATTTATGGACTTGCAGATGAATGAGATAACCAAAATGCACTTCTCGTGTATGTGAAGGAGCAATTCCATTTTCAGACTTGGAAAGTTCTCCATAATTAAGTATCGCCCGACCCTGAAAGCACACTGCATCCCAAGGTTAAGATCAGCTTCCTGAAAACAGGGCAGAAGACTGCTTCGGTGGTAGCTCAAGAATTCTATTTTGAAGGACAGGTTAGTACCACACTACATTTAACTGGATTCAGTTCATGTGATTATACAGTGCCTTGCTTTCTGGAATATGTAATCATCTCTTTCTGATGACATTTTAAATATCCAACTAGACAAATAATTGCAGCAATAATTGATAGCAGAGTCGAGCTGAAAGATCATTGATTGGCAGAGTCCCCACTGAAACAAATCTTTCTTTCAAACATTACAGAAATGATGATGCTTAAGTCTAACTTTTGCTGATAAATGCTCAAAATCTGATTTACTGATAAAGGCACTGCAAGAAAACCTGCGCTTCCGCCTGTGATTACTGTGCGAGATGTTTGAGAAGAATCAGGCAGTGTGATTTATATTATTTCCCATGAATAATTGCAAGGATAGTGTGGGTAGTTGGAGGAGAATCAACACAGGCGACAGAAGTGTTGCTCCTTAATGCTACACTTCCTGAACAATGCTAGCCAACAATCAGGGTTTACAGCCCTTTCCCCTCTAATATATAACCCATGGTAGAGAAATGGTCTTGACAAGGGGAACACCAGGAAAAGAAGACACACAAATAATCAGCTCCACTCAGGCCTTTGAAACGTGGTTTAAATCAATGCCTCAAACTGGGACTCAAATTCCCCTGCCCAGTGCAAAGAGTCCTGGCCAAGGTCAGGAGACTTGAGACCAGGCAAGTCCCAAATGATCTCAGGCAAGTCCCCAGGTATAGCTGCAGTCCCTTCAGCCCTGGTCTGTTTCTCTGTCCAAGGCAGAACCCAAATCAACTGCTATGTCATGTGTTTTGATTGTAACATTTAAGTTAGGGCACTCTGTTCAACAATTCAGACCCTGTGGAATGCTGCAATTGTCAGAAATAACTCAAGAGAGGATGCTCGTCTCCAGGAAACATCAAATGAATGAGCTGGCATATTAGCGGACGTGGATTACAGTAAGAAAAATCTAAAACAGAAGATGTATCTGGATGCTGCAGCAGGCAACAAAGAAAGAATTTGGGGACTGGGTCTAAGCGCTCGCCCAAAGCACTTGAAGGAGGATTTCTTTTTATTTTTCTTTCCTATTTTGTTCTTCTGGTTGTTCTTTCTTTCTTCCTTTCCTCTTTTTTCTTTCCTTCTTTCTCTTTCTTGGTTGTTTTTTCCCCCTCTTTGAAATTGAACCATTATAAATATGAGTTGGTCTCATAGCTTCTGTTAAAAATCAGAAGCTTGTTAGATGTAATGATTATCTGCATTGTGACACTTACCGCGTATGAGGGGTCTTGTCGAACAGCTTTACTCTAATTTAGAGCTCCTCTGTTAATTAGAAAGCCCTCAGATTTTCTGCAAATGCAGGTCACTATCGACAGCTCATGCTTTTGATGCTTTGTCTGTGACAGTTGTCGGGTTGCCCTTCCAGGAGCTGGCAGGGTTGTCCAGACTCTGACAGTGTCAGAAAATGCAGTCACCACGGCCGCTTCACAGGAAGTTACACAGAAGGTCTGCACACATCAGTTTCCCTGCAGCCCAGAAGCCTGATGAAATCGGCACTCACATTCAGCTGAAAATAGCTCGAATTCCAACCCTCTCTCCCCCTGCCTCCTCTCTTCCCCTTTTCCTCCTTTCTACTTCCTTGCCTCTCTTTCTCCAACCTCTGTTTCCAGCATCTTCTTTCTCATCTTCCCTCTCTTTAGTCCCCAACAACTGGGGTCCTCTGCTGTCAAAAACAGCCACATTCACCAGAAAGGGAAGTAGGTTTTACAGATAAACCGGGTTGCTTTTCACTGAAACAGCAGTGATTGTGGAACAGAAACTCTCCCCTCCCTGCCTTTTAAATAATATTTCCTATTTTTTTGCACCGGTCAGCAGCCGCACCTGGTGAGGCTGAGGTCAAGGCCGTACTTCCAACATGGCTCACATGTTTTTTCTTAAGAGAAGGGGGACTTTGGAGGGGGGCGAAAAAAGAAGGAGAAAGAGAGGAAAGGTTAACCACTCAAGCAAAAATGTATATGGGCTGAGGTTTCCTGCCCTTATCACCATTCCAGTGTAAAACCTCAAATTATAGGAATTCTCACTTAGGAATACCTCATTATGGAATATATGTGCTGGGGGTCTGGGGAGACAGGAGAAGGGGTATGTGTTCATGACTGTGTGTGTGTAAATTTGTGTGCTCCAAATTTTGTCAAGTTCAAGCCAAAAAGAAATCCTCTGTGGCACTTGCTTAGGACTTTGGAAAAAAAAAAAAAAAAAAAGAACAGTATTTAAATCAAAATAGGAAATATTGGTGAAACCCCGTCTCTACTAAAAAATACAAAAAAAAAAAAAACTAGCCGGGTGAGGTGGCAAGCACCTGTAGTCCCACCACCACCAAGGCATAGTCCTGCAAGAAAAAGGCATCCCTTGCAGCCACAATTTCCCAAGCTGACCTTCTCACCAGGCCAATGCCCAATTCCCTAAACAGGCCCCTTCTTGCTTGAGGTTCCTGCAACCAAATGCAGCCGTCCAGAGGGTAATGGAAGTCTGGTCTTGGAGTTACTGGCTTACGAAATGCAATGGGATGAGGTGGGGTGAGAGGCCATAGCCCAGACTGAACGGCACCGTGACCAGGCAGGGTGGAGCAAAGCCACTCCAGCAAGAATGCCAAGGACAGCAGCAGTAGCAGCAGCAGCAGCAGCAGCCGCCACCACAGTAGGCTACTAGCCCCAGCAGGGCCCATGCCTCTACGGCCATGCTGCTGTCATCTTGGTTCTTGGCTAGCAGATGCCAGCCCCAGGAACGTCCTCCATGCCTTTAAGCTAACTGCAAAAACAGAATGGTGTGAGCCAGGGCAGACCCCATACTCTTTTAGATTCTACCTATAAGCCTAGACCTGGAAAATAATGTGTAAAGTGGCAAAAGCCAATCAACTCATTTAAAAAGAAAAACCCTCCATCCAACGTCACAAAGCTGCTGAATATTAGGTTCCTGGGAAGCTGTCCCAGCAACCTAGATATGAGAAACAACGCTTGCTATTCTGGGGTGAGAAGTGAAGTTGCCTTTCACTTGGGACTGTCAAACACAGTCTATAAATATCAGCAATGCCCCTTGTGAACTACGGGCTGAGCTCAACCCAGAGAAGGCAAGTGTTTCCCAAAGGTCACACAGCAATTCCAGGTCCCCCAGAAGTAGCCCTTCACCAGATGGATCCCATCACCAGATAGCTCTTGGAAATATACATTGCTGCATCTGATTCTCATTTTCAACAAGAAGGCTGAGGAATGAGATTGCACATTTTAGTTTCCTTCCCCAACTTTCTTTCTCCAACCTTCTGCTCTGGTTCTCCTCTCCCCCACCACACGTACGAAAAAATCTTTTTAGTATGTTTAGGGATCTATTTCCATATCTACCCAAAGTCTCCAAGCCCCTTGTTCTATCAGCAGGTCAAGAGTAGAGAACTGTGACAAGCTGTTCTCCATTCTGAAATGGATTTGACTGAACAGCTGCTGAAAGGCAAGACATCCTAGGGAGACTGGTACTGGGGATTTCAGGGTCCTTGTTCTGTGGGTGGACCATGGCTCCTTTCCAGAGAATGACTTGTGATTTGTTCTCTCTCCTACACATCAAAATGAGACACCAATCACAGCTTTACTGGCCCACCTTGCCCCACCTCCAATTTGGCAACTTTGCCTCCTTCTCACACAATGAGAAAGAACGGATAGCCAAATTCTAAGAGTTCACTTTCTGCACATATGTGTAGTTAAGTACTGAAGTGAGAAATTCAAGAAAACTATACTTAGGCACACACACACACATTCTGAGAGACAATTTCTAAAGACCTACCAATCTAAGATATTGAAAGAAAATGGCTACATCAGGTCCAGAAAAGCCTTGAAATTTTCCCTGTCCACAGACCACAGTCCTATGGTGGACATGAGATCTTCTGGTTTTGAGATAAATAATGCACAGAAATGAGCAGCATGATGGATTAGCTGGCAGATTATTATCAGATATGTGAACATGCTAACTCAACACCAGGACTGGACCTGAAACTTCTCTCAAGAAGACCCTGATAGCATTAGATGGCTGACAGAGGTATTACAGTGTGACAGAGTCTGAGCCCACAGTCTGAGAATGACCACATCCCTTCTCAGGGAGACGTTCCCACTCAACACCCTGGGAAGACTACTACAAATCACTCTGTCTCTCAAACCTGGCCACGGCTCAGCCCACGCCCTTTCATGTATTCACCCTTTCCCCTGCTAACAAAAATGGAATCAGAACAAATTAATATTTAATTTTAAGATTACTATTCTATCAGAATAAAAAAGAATCAGGAGATTCAAAGCGAAGGCAAATGCCCCTCCTTTAAGTCTAACGTTGCTATTCAGGCATTTAGGAGTGCTAGGCACAGTGAGTGTCCCTGCCTCCAACCTGTGATTTGCCACAAGGCAGGAGAGGGAAGGATAGTGCGACACCCCTAAGTGTGTGAAGTTCTAACCTTTTACCCACGTAATGATCTACCTAATGTAATATTTTGTCTTTAATCAATGAAAGAGTAAGATAATTTGATATCCTATAAAACTCCCTAACCTATATTTTGCAAGTCGATTAGCCAAGCTCTTCATGCTAATGTCAGCGGAGCCCATGTTACATCTCCAGTCAGGCTTTCGGGTGTCTGCACCCCACAATGCCACACACCGAGAGTGGAAGAAGAAAATTCAGCAGGGGGAGCGGTGTAGTGGGCAGTTACGTTTTCGTCATCTGTATGGAAATTGGGAAATCGTCTTCTCAAATCGAGATTATCTTCCCTTGGGATCCTTCTGGAGGGCTATAAATAATAGAACATACTAATCAACATTAGATATTAAAAAATGAATACAGATTCAGATTAAGGGAAAACTAAATGACGCCTTTATAAAATCCAGAACAAAACAAAACAAAAAGCATGAAAAAGAAGGCTTAGCGGATCCCCCTTAAGTTAGCCCTATTCTCTGACAACCAAACCAGCCTTTAATGAGGGTGTTCAAAGTAACCATTTCCCACTCCCTTATTTATGAGCAGCAGCATGTAAAAAGCAAGAGGCTTAATTTTAATGCAGTAATTTTCCCATTAACCATTCTATCTAAGGAAGCTGCAGAAAGGTGAAAACTGGAAATTTATGAACCTTTAATGGGAAATCTGGATAAGAATTTGGTCTAAATATATGAAGAGGAACATGGACAGCTGGCACAAACACAAAATGCAAGTATTCCAACTCCAGCTCCCTGATAACATCTGCCACTAAAGGTTTACTGACTTGGTTTTCCCAACTCTAGAATGGAGCCCCCATCCAAACCTGGGGAAGCAATATATGAACAATTAGATATTAAATGCTTATAGATCCATCTCTGTGGTATTACTTTTGACCTGGGTTAAAAAAACGTAGTAACACTTATAATGTATTCTCATTTTGTAGAAACATTTAAATTATCCTGGAAGAGTTTGTCTCACGGGCGATTCAAAGAGTTTCTTCCTTTCCTTCTAGGAACATGAGGAGTGAATCTGACTATTTCATCAAAGCCTGTAAAAGATACCTGAGTCATGATTTTAACTGAACAATTTCTCCAAGAATTCAAACTGTGAGAGGGGGAAGAAGACCATCTCTTTGGTGTAGTGGGAATCGCTATTGTGTCCTCCCCGGTTCCTCTCCTCTGTCCTTGGCAATCCAGTTACAATTTGACAGCATTTAAAGATGACAGTACTTGAGATAATAGGACAATGCCCTAACAGGATTACAGCAAATGTGAAAGAAAGGACACACGTAGGTACTGTCATTTAGGTAATGTCATCTATGATCAGTTTTCGTTTCATTTTTTGCTGACACAGAAGTCAGTACTATTTATACAATTCACTGGAAACCCTGTTATGGCTGTAAATAGTTTGCTTCCCCCAGTGAAAGAAAATACTTATTGTACTGCAGGGGAATTCAGTAAAACTTTCTAGTTTTGCTTAACATGAAAATAATAACAAAAAATTTCAAATCAATATCAATAGCCAAAGATCCAAACACAGCCTAAAGCCACTGCTACCCAAAACAATTTTTTTGTTTGTTTGTTGTTTGTTGTTTGTTTTTTGTTTTTGAGACAGAGTTTTGCTCTTGTCACCTGGGCTGGAGTGCAATGGCACAATCTCGGCTCACTGCAACCTCCCCCTCCGGGGTTCAAGCGACTCTCCTGCCTCAGCCTCCTGAATAGCTGGGATTACAAGCATGCGCCACCACACCTGGCTAATTTTTATATTTTTGGTAGAGACAGGGTTTCTCCATGTTGGTCAGGCTGGTCTCAAACTCCAGACCTTAGGCGATCCACCCACCTTGGCCTCCCAAAATGCTGGGATTACAGGCATAAGCCACCACGCCCAGCCATACCCAAAACAAATTTATCTTCAAAGAAAAAAAAATGCTGTGTGTCCTAAATAATAGGTGGTCAAGAGGTTTCTAAAGGATATCTTAGCAAACTCTGTTGCTTTAGAGTTTGGGGAAAATAAAGTGGAAACACCTAACTAAATTCACACTGTGGGAGCCAGTCAACACTAGTCCACCTGCCAGTGGGGTCCTTGTCAGTCACACTATTTCTCATTCCATTTCTTTTATGTCATTTTGCCCACAACATATCCAAATTCATATAATAGAAGCATTTGGAACCCAGTGCTACTCTACCTCCTAACTAATTTCTGCCACTGGAAGTTTGTTCCTAAAGCCACCAAGTCTCCTAGAAGCCCTTATTTCTTGGCAGTGAACACACAGCTGCCCTGCCTGCCATTAAAATAGCTGCCTCATTATCCAGGATGACAAAGAGCCACACTGTGTGCCAAGTGATCAGCCACAAACAAAAGCTTGTTTGACCAGCACCTGTCTCAAAAGAAAATTCTGACTAGAAGAGGAAGCACCTGAAGGAGGCTGAAAAGAAAGTCTGATATTTGAAAATCTAACAGAGGCTCGTTCCCCTCTAGGACACTCTGGGTCACTAGTGTCTCTGCTTTCCTTGTTCCCTGGCTCATCTCCTGAGCCCCCAGGCCCTTCTCCTTTCCAACTGTCTATTTACCAACCACTTTTATCAGGACCCCTCTCACCCCATCCAAAAATGTTTACTCAAATTCAGGCTAGCTTAATAACCCCCAAAGCAGAAGGACACTATTAAAGAGAGATCACAGGGATACGAATTTTGATGCCTGCCTTGTTTTGTCACATACCATCTAAATGATACATGCTATCATGAAACACCGTCCATGCCCTGAGCATCCCAACATGGATAGACTGGAGGAGAGGGACAAGGGACCAATACAGACCCTGATGGGCCCTTGATTCTGAACTTCATTCCTGCTCACTCCCCATCTGCAACGGGGGCAAAAGCAAAAGGAAAGTTTTCCAAGATTTAAACAGTCCTCTATATTAGTAACAGACCCATGTGCTAGGCTCCTACAATATCTGGTTCCATTCTGCTTGTGAAAGGAAACCCTACAGTCAACCAACTCCATCCTCTAGAACATATAAGTCAACAGGAGAGAACAAGGCATGAAGGGTATTTCAGAGAATTTCAACAACCCATCCACCCACTTTGCAGAGTCCTCAGTTAACATCCCCTAGCATGCTGCCTTTGTCTTCTGATCAGAGTATTTCAGCAGCCCTCTCTGATCTATAGGATGTGGTCCAACTCCTTAAGCCATCATTCGAGAGCTCCACAATCCAACTCCAATTTTCTATTCCAGTCTTAGTTCCCTATACCCATCAATAAAAATATTCCGCCCAAGTAAAAATCCCTTCCGTTCTCATTTCCTTCCTGGCTTTTCTTCTTGTTCTCTTACCTCCTGGAATCCTGCTCAAACTTCAAGGCCTCACTGAAGGCCTACCTAGTCACCTTAGCAAGAAGAATCAATCTCATCCTTCTCCAACCTCATAGAGCACTCATCCCATGCACCACCCCGACTCATACCTAGGCCTTATGTTGCTGGTTAACCCTCTATGCCTTTAATTAATTCCATGTCTTCCCAACGAGTTTCTTAAGTACAGGGACTCTTTCTCCTACTTGCTTCTATTATATTTGAAAGTACCAGCACAGCATGTGACATGATATTCATATATCCTAGGCATTCAACAAATAGCATATAAATGACTGATTTACCTCCTAAAAGGGAAGTTATTTTTCCAAATATCATTTCTGTTCAAAATGGTAATTTTAACCTTCTTAGCACCCACAAACAGTTCCCTTCTGATATCTACTTGAACTTTCAGATAAAAAAAAAAAAAAAAAAAAAGCAAGTTGCAGTAACATGTTATGCTACACAAAGATTAGCATGAATATCCACCCTCTTTAAACAGCCACCCCATGCCCTGGAGAAGAGCAAATGTGAAGTTCATGTGCCAACCAGATTGTGTGCCAGGTTGGTCAAGTCTGACTGAGTTACCAAAAAATAACAACATCTTCTATATGTGAAGCCCAGCTACATGGTTGTGCAACTCTGTAGCTGACTTTCAACCATGGTCATCTGCAAAGAAGTTAGTCTCAGCCACCTGTGCATCCTCAATGCAAAAAGTGAAGTTCTAAAAACATATTTTTAATGCTCTTTTAAATGCAGCACTACTAAAAAGCACCTCATTTTGATGCCAGAGAGCAGCAGACATGGACATTCTCGGCCCCCTTCAGCCATTAAGTATGGTAAGGGGAAGTCCTAACTATCATTTGAAATGCTCCACTCAGTTCTCCAGGCTGAGCTGACTGTCTACATCAAAACACCCTGGGAATCCTCACTCTGTGTAGAGAGCCAAGACCTGGCGTGTGGCCAGGTAGGACCCAACACTACACAGGCACAGACGTTTTCCATGTTAAGAACCCAAATCTACACAGTGCTTAGCACCCAAATAGGTTCAGAAAAGGTAGTGCACACAAATCTGCCAAACAAACGAATGAAGTTCAGATATTGCATTTATGCTAAATACTTTGGAAATTGAGAGGGAATCTGGAGAGGAATATGGATGTAAGAAAAACAAAAACCCTTACTTTACAAGAATTCACCAGTTACACTGTTAGCATCTCCACTTAAGGAGAAGATACACTGATGAATAAGACTGGGTTGGTGGCAGGCATGGTCGCTCTTGCTTATAAACCCAGCACTTTGGGAGGTCAAGGCAGGAAGATCACTGGAGCCCAGGAGTTCAAGACCAGCCTGGGCAACATAGAGAACCTCTATCTCTACAAAATTAGCTGGGCATGGTGGCGTGCACCTGTAGTCCCAGCTACTCAGGAGGCTGAGATGAGAGGATGGCTTGAGCCTAGGAGATCAAGGCTGCAGTGAGCTATGAACATGCCACTATACTCTAGCCTAGGCAACACAGTAAGATCCTGTCTCAAAAACAAACAAACAAAAAACAACTAATTGGGGTAATGTTTAGAATAAATTTACTTCTAGGGAAGAAAAAACTTAGTTGGGTACTCCCTTCCCTTTTTACTTTTTGAAGCCTGCTGGAATTCCAGGAAAATAGATTTCCTCCCCTTACTCTCTCCTTCCTCACACACTCACCAGTGCTCATGCGCTTCTCAGACCCACATGCTGTGCTTATGGTGGATAATCCCATCTCAGTGGGCCTCTCTCTCTCTCATTACCAACTTCTATAAAATCTCAGAATCCAAAGGGCATTCTCATTTCCCTGAAATGTACTTTGGTGCTACCTTGAAAGACAGCTAGAGTCTTGAGGAGACCCAAACAGTTAAAGGTTACAGACAGACTTGGTTCCACTCCCGTGATGGGTATTTTGCTTTGTTTCATTTTAGCTTTATTAAGGTATAATTTACATACAACAAAAGCCATTCATTTTAAGTGTACAGTTGGATTTAATTTGCCAATTGTATACAGCTGTGTGGCCTCCACCAAAATCAAGATACAGAACACATCCACCAGTCTAGAAAGCCCCCTCTTGCCCCTTTGCTGTCAATCCCCTCCCCTAACCCTCTGACCCCTTCCTTCTAACCACTGAATCCCCACCTACCACTACAGTGTTGAGAATTCTAGAATTTGGTATAAATGGACTCTTACAGGATGTCGTCTTTTGTATTTCTTTCATGGAGCAGAATGATTCTGGGATTCATCCATGGTATGGAGTGTGTTACTCTTTCATTCTTCTACTGTTGAGTTGTATTCCACCGTAGGGCTGTTTATTCATTCACCTATTGGTTGCCATGTGGATTGTGACTACTTTTTGACCATTATGAACAGTGCTACAATAGACACTATGTAGATGTGTTTATAGGAATGTATATCTACATTTCTCTTAGGTAAATATCTAAGGCACATAGAGAACACAGAAAATGTTTTGAGTTTGAGAGTCCAGGGAGCCCTCATTTTGTCATCCTCCAGGCTGCCCCCCTCCCACCCCATTCCCTGGAGAATTCAAATCCAAACCTGTATCCCAGTCATCTGTTTGGCTCAGCTACCAAATGTCATCCTATTCCAAACAGAAACCTCTCCACTACTCTAAGGAAATGATGGGAAGATACCCCAAAACATTCTTAAAATGGGCATTCATTTGAACTCAGGCCAAATGAATTGGACTCTGGGTCAGAGATAACTTAACTATGGTGTTCAGAGTCCGAAGAACCCTCACTAGCTCAGAGATGGGCTTAGTTGACCTCCCCCATTAGCAGCATAGAGAGTCCAGGGGATGATTTCTACCTTGCCAAAGGCCTTGGGAAGAAAGACAGCATCAAGGTCTCACACAACACTCCCGGGAGGCAGCTGCTGCCCAGTGCTGTGGACAGCAAAGCAGCGGTGCAGGAAATTAAGATTCCCCCTCCCTCACCCTCATCAGCTGAGCCAGGGCAGGGCTGGAGGACCAGAGGTGAACAGGAAGCAGAAGGACCCCTGGGGGAGACAGGCCCTCCAGTGGGACCAGAGCTGAGTGGCCCCAGGCAGTGGTGGAAGCTGATTAAAGAAAGGCACAGGAAGTGGAGGGGAAGTGGACAAAAGACAGGACAGCCATCTTAGACAACAATGCAAGGGGGAGAAACTGAACAAAACAGAACAGAGACCACTATTGGCAATAAACAGAGAGAAAGTGAAGTCCCATGGGTGAGGCACACCTACATTACTTAAGACACCTGAGCACATTCTTATGCCTGGGGCAATAAATACATCCTTCTTGAGCTACACAGGCTAAGCAAGAGTGAGAGAGGATGATGCTGACAGGCCATATGGGAGAGTGGAAAGATGTGGGCTGGGAGCTGGGAGCTGGGAGTTTGGCTTCTCAGCTGTGCATGGCCTCTAAACTGGGCAGTGACCATGGCCTGGTCACCTCCCCACTCTGGACCTGGGTTGCCCCTCTGTAGGAGGTTGTAATAAATTATCTCCAATACCCTAATGTCTTATAAATCTTATGCAATTTTTGCCGAGATGGGAGTATGGGGAAAGAAGAGTGGAAACGGCCCAGAGCTCAGTGAGGTGAGATATCAAAGGGGAGGAAAAGTATTCATTCCATCTCCCTAATCTCCAATTGGCAAAGCCAGACTTGGGGCAACACGGACTGGTTCTGTGATGACAAATAACTCCTAGCTCATTCCTAATGATTCATCACCAAATGTTCTTTCTTCAGCTGGAATTTAAAAAATGGACTCATCCGTAAAATAGGAATAATAATAGTATCTGCTTCATAGGGTTTGTATGAAAATAAAATGAGTGCGTATTTGTAAAGTTCCTAGAGCAGAGTTAAGTGCTCCGAGCTTGTGAACTAAAACGCATACCTCCTGGTATTTATTAGTTACACCTCAGCACAAACAAGGTCATCAGGCCCTTTCCCGAATTCCCAGTTTGGGTCAGAAGAAAAGGGAAGAGGGAGAGGAAAAAGGAAAAGAATATGATGTCAGGGGGAGGCAAGTCAGTTGGGAACACAGATGCTAACACAGTAGCTGGTACTTCATAGGTGCCAATATGTGATGGATGGGTGGACAGACCGACAGATCATAAATGGACAGTGATGAGGAGGGGAGAGTGCAGACAGGGGAACCTTCACCTCCTTTACAATTTTGAGAGTCCACACAGCATGGCATACAAATTATTTTATTCCCATTGAGAAATAAAATCCAATTCTCCATCAGCAAGAGAGCCTTCTGGAAGAGGCCCCCCTGGGCAAACGGCCACTGACAGAGAGGTCTGCCAGTCCCCTTCCACCCCACCCACGCCCCCACCCTAACCAGAGGCCAAACCCTTCCTGGCGCCTGTGATAAAAGCAACTGTTAGCTTGCACTAGAGTAGCTTCAAAGTTGTATTGACCCTGGTGTGTTATGTCTAAGAGTGGATGCCATATCTCTTTCTGGCCAATGTTATTACCTGTATGGACTTTGCACTGGAATCAGCTATCTGCTCTTACTTATGCACACCTGGGGCATAGAACCAGCCCTGTATCTTTTCAGCCATCTCACTACAGATAAATCCCAAGTCCTGTCTAGCTGCCTTCCGTATCACAGGGATAGGACCCAGGGTCCATCAGTACCTCAGAGCAGAACCCCCTATAAACAAGTCTGGTTTGCCCATGGGGGACAGTCAGGCTGTTTTCCGGGGTGGGGTGCAGACATTCTCTGTCTGTCATGATGCTTACACATAACATCATAACAAACACATGTATGTGTTGTGATCCCTGCGGTTTGAGAATTTGGAGCTTCCTTAAAAGTCAAAATGTTCTAAATGGGCCCTCAATTGGCACATATACACAAAAGGTACCTGGCAAACCCTAATTCTTTTCCTGCTCAGAGACAGGCAATTCAATATCCCTTCCCCCAACCCAAACCCTTGCCACCATGGGAGCCTGGGGCAGAGAAGGCACAGGGAAGTCAAACTGTAATTCCAGGCTCTAAATGGTGCTGTCATTTTTCTAAGAGTCTCTAAATTACAAGGGTGTTTTCATTCTTCTTAGCATATTTTTTAAAACACCTAAGAAACATACTGCAGATCTGGAAATAAGAACAAACCAAAGAGAAGTGGTCCAGAGGTCACCCTCCTATGTGAACTGATGATGAAGGCTTTAGGATAACCAGAGGGGAGATGATTGAAAGCAATGCACATGGGAAGGAAATGGATTAGGGAAACAGGGACTTGTTCATGAAATCCCAGAAAACCAGAACCGGGGAAGTCCTGGAAGTCGGAAAAACAAATCATGACGTAAGCAATGGAAGTCCAATACACATTTACAGAATGCCTTGTCCCACAAGGCAACACAGACTGCCACAGATGGGGGACAGGGTGGGAGTGGACCATCCCAGTGGTGTTACTGAGGGGCAAAGGGATAGCCCTATGAGGCAAGTGTCCAGGGCAGAACTGGAGCTTTGTGAAACCAATTCCCAGGCAGAGACAGAGCACGAGGCTGGTGCTGCCAGTCTGACGATAAGTCTGCCACTGTCCTCTGGTCAGCTCTGGACACACAGCAAAAGTGAGTTCAGAGCAGCCGGGAGCAGGAGAGAGGGAAGAGAGGAGGATAACACCCATCCTCCACTTTGCTGCAGGTTCAAGGCAAGGATTTGAGCCAGTTACCCCTTCTGGAAGAGCCTGGTAAGTACATCTCTCCTGTCTTGTACAACCCTCTCTCCTCACTGACTTTCTCTCCCAGCAGCCAGCAGGGGCCTGGGCCATTTGTGGAACGCAAGCCCTGACCACACAGACTTACATGCCAGGACAGCCAACAGGTAGCCTTTCCCCCTCTGGGTTCCATTGTGAGCTCACTCTCGCTCTTTCTCTCTCTCTCTCTCTCGCTGGGTTCCATTGTGAGTTCTCTCTCTCTCTCTCTCTCATTATGCTCCCAAGAGGAGTCTTACATCAACCCCTTCCTCAAATCTCCCTCACTGGATGCCACAGATATAGGCCTGAAAAGCAGCATGCAAACTGAATTTCTGTAAAGCGGGACCCATTTCCCCATGGACAGTCATAAGAGATGAGTGAACACAACTTAGCACTTAATTTCTGTCTTCACGATTACTTCACGATAAATCTGGATTCCAAAGGGACTGTAAGCTCTCACACGGAAGGAAGCCAGCTCTCCACTCCCCGCCGCAGTGCTGAGTGGACAGGGAGTACACCGCAGACACCTGTTGGCCAACTAATTCTAATTCTCTTTAGCTAGCATCCCCTAAGCTAGAGCTAGAGCCACAGCTATTTCCTCACAGCCTTCCTTTTCTCTAGCAAAGTCCTTCCATGCAGTAGTTAATGACCTGTAAACACTTAATGAGCTAGAGAAACATTCCATCGAGAGGAATACCACTGTGCATCCCTTTGTAAAGTAGGGGGAAAAATCTTTTGTAAAATGAAGCATCGCCTTTAACTGCTCTGTTTGATCAAGTCAGATTTTTCAGAATATGAATAACTAGTATTCAGGCATATATGAACTGTCTTCAAGTTAATCGATCCCTAGAAACTAGCCCTCAGGTTAGCAGGCCAAGGATATATGAGAGTGCTTTGAAGTCTAGACTCAAACCCCCACTCCTGAATTGAATTAGAACATTCCAGGTAGACAGATTCACAGCCCTTAACATCAGGAATCAGCTAGAAATTCAACTGGCTCCTACCAGTCACTACCTATGTCAGTGCCATATCCTATAATGGTGATGATAATGACTATTATGATGATAATAATAATAATAGTTTTCACTGGATGGCACTTTGCATCTTCCAGAGCAATTTAACATCTTTTACTTTATTTGGAAAGCCTTCAGGACCAACCTTCTACTCTTCCCTTTCTCTGAACTATCACCTTACTATAGGTACATATTTCCCCCAAAGGACTCAGTGGCCTCTTTTGTCTCATTTTTCCCTTTGCTGATGATCCAGTAGATAAATGATCAAAAGGATCCTGCACATTGTCCTAAATGAAACCAAGCTTCCTCTGCGGATGGAAGTGACCCAGGTGATAGAAGGGGGAGCCTGGACCCAATGCTTCATTGGCCGAGGATGACCCCATAAAGGTCAGGGTGTTGCAGAGACTGCCCGTGGAGGTGGGGAGATGAGGGACCCACCTGGCAGTCCCTCAAGAGCAGGGGTCTTGTCTTTGGGGGAGGACATCACTCTGAGCAGGGCTGGGGTGAGTCAAAAGTCTGGGAAAAGGGAGGCATGGAGGGGATAACTGGGTCAGACTCTGAGCAGGAAGGGCCTCTATGTAGACGGGTGTGAGGCTCCTTAAGGGGACCCAGCAGCCCTGGGCACAGAGGTGGTGAGCGGAGATAATGCCAACAGTGATAACCAGCAGGCCCTGGCAGAAAAGGCCCTGGACACTGAAGGCTGGGCACAGCCTTGGGGACTGCTCACAGGACATGCAGCAGTGTGTGCTGACAACTCCTCCCCACTGCGACCCCTATCAGTGCTGACCAAGCACACAAGATGCACACCCAGGCTGGGCTGGACAGAGGGGTCCCACAAGGTCACAGGGTGTGCCCCGAGGAGGTGGGGAGCTCACAGCCTCCAAGCATTGCATCATCCTGGTACCAGGAAGGCAATGGCTGCCCCATACCCACTTCCCTTCCTAGAATTGGCCTGGGACATTCATCATTTAGCCACCTCTGGCACCTGAATTTGTTTTTCAAATTTTAATAGCAAGTAGGTTTAGTGTGCTGAGCAGAGCTGAGCAGAGGTGATCTGACCCCTCTATCTACTCACATAAGATCAGTAAAGAGAAGGAAGCAGGAAGATGAGGTGACAAAAGGAGAAGCCAGCGAGGTCATCTATAGGTCCAAGTTCGTCCAACCCCCCCCCCCATTGACAGTCAGACTGTCAATTCTCTGAGAAGCTAGAGACTGTGTGGCTTAAGGAAGCCTCTTTGATGGATGTACTAACATGTATGTACCTTATACATACATTTGAATCACCTGTAAATCTTGATCAAACTCAGATGACTGCCCAATTCATCCAGAAACTACGTTTGTCTGACAGAACAGGAAGCAGGTGGTAGTAGTGGGCGGTTGGGGGGCACTGATGAGAGGCAGGGCCAGTGTTTCTTCTCCATTTTCCTTTCCACTGATTCTGTCCCCACACAGGCATCCAAAGGGAAGAATGCTACAGCCACAGTCCATTTCTCGCTGGCTCTTCTAGGAGATCACCCTACAATGTGTTCCCTAGTATTCAGGTTTCTGGGCTGCCATTATCTTCTCTGGTCTCGGGGCCCAAGCCAAAGAGCTGGAGAACAGTATCTGGCCAGGTGAAGCACGACTGCCATGTGCAAGGCGAGTGGATAGCGCCCTTTCGTCACCCCCACAGGGCCACAGGGGTGTGACGCCCCTGCCCAGCCATACCCTTCTGGGCCACAGTGCTGGAGGCTGAAGTCAAAGCCCATCGTGCCTTATTCCTTCAGAAGCAATACTCCTGGGAAAGATTGCACATTCTGTAACTCCTCTGAGTACATTTCTTCCCAGGGGCAAAAAAGGAAATTAGCCCCATTTTATAGATAAAGAGCCTGAGGCCCGATGGGCTTGATCGACTTGTCCAGGGCCACCCAGCCAGCAGGTGAAAAGACTCACGTGTAGCTGGCTTTAGAGTCCAAGCTCCTTCAATGTCCCACATTCTCAAGACAGTGTTTGCCACAGGCCAGGGCTAGCAAAGAGACCCCTCCAACCCCTCACACTCCCCCCCCCCACCAGACCTATGCAGGTGTCAGCGAGGCCCAGGAACATGAGGCTCCCAGGACCAAAGGGGTGGACAGCACTGAAGGAAACTGCTCAACCTTGAGAGCAGAGGCTGCTGTGAAACAGCTCTGCACAGCACCTGGGCCACAGCGTGCGGAAGGAGACATGTTCCTAAGCTGCCTGGTACTCTGCCATCTCTCTCTTCTTCTCTTCCTCCTAACCCATAAGCACCAGACCTCAAGCTCCATGTGCAGCTCCAGCAGCTGCTAGACCTCGAGCAGGACTAAGATTCGGTGAGAGCAGCCGCGGACCTGGTTCCTCCCAGGCAGGCCAGCCCGGGTGAGCCCCTCCAGCCAGGCACCCACCCCACCACCAGGCTGTTTACTCTTAGCTGGTGTTTGTCTCCTGTCTGCTCTACTGTAGCTCCCTCCCTCCTCTCCTCCTTTCGGTCCTCTGCCCAGGCCTGCCTGAGGCTGCCTGCCAGTGAGATTGCATGTCAGGGCTATTCCCTGGGCACTGAGGGCTGGGGTGCCCAGAGGCCTGCAGCTGTGCCCTGGATGGAAAACCAGCAGCCTGCAAAGGTGTGAGGGCAGCACAGGAGCAGTGTGTGAGAGGGGTGGTCTTGAGAGTGAAACTGGCCAAGTCTAGCCCAGGTGGAAAGGGGACAGGAGGCAGGTAGGGATAGGGCAGGTGAGGTTCCTGGGGCCAGTTCCCCCATTACACACTGCCTCTGCTTCCCCGCCCCCATGAACCGCGCCTCTGTGGGCTGACAGATGTGCCTTCAGAGAAGGGCGGGGAGCAGCTGGGGGCCTGGCCAGAGCAATCATCCCAGCAGGAAATTACATCAGAGCAGGCAGCCTACCAGAAAGCCAGGGAAGGAAGGAAGCCCCTGAGAAAAAATGGGGGAAGAATGGAAGAGACTACATGTATTGATGGGATAAACCAGACACCCCACACTTCCCAACCCCTCAGGACAGGGTTCAGAGCCAGGCTGGTGGCTGCTACACAGAGACAGCACCTTCCAGCAGTTAAGGTACAAGACAAGGTATAAGGCTAATGGGCCGTAGGCACCAAACCTGAAACTCAGAGTCGGGGCACCTCACTTCAAGCCTTGGTAGGTCGGTAAGATGAACACTCAGGCTCCCAAGTTAGACAGATGAGCTGGAATCTTCATCTACCACCATTTCCTGGCTGTATGCCTCAGCGCAGCTCTTTAACCTCTCCAAGCCTCAGTTTCTTCACTGGTAAAATGTGCATGATGACATTGTATGGCCAACCTGGGGTTGCTGATGGAACTGGTTAAAAGAGTGTCCGTGAAGCAAGCCTAGCTGGGTGGGCTTGCAAGCATTTCCAGATCGCTGCATCCTCCTCTGTAAAATGGGAGAACCCCGAACTGCTCAGCCAACCTCCTGGTTGACTCGCTCAACAACAGAGGTCTCCACAGGAGCCCTGCCCACATGAGACATCTTTGGCACATCTTCTGAAACAAGACCTGTTTCTGGAAAGTTGTTGGTAAACATCCAATTTTGCACTTATTTATATTATTGTTTCAGAAACACTATCTTTGTTCTGCTTTGATTCAATGGCAGCCAATTTCATTCATTTGGTCCAAATCTGTAGTGCTACTTGCCAGAACAAAATGGAATGAGCCTCAATCCCTGCCCTCAAGGAGCTCACAGTCCAGCAGCTCTGTCTTTAATATCTATAAGAGCACAGGCAAGTGTCACAGGAAGCCATGGTCCTTTGGGGGAAATGAAGAACACTCTTGTAATATGATTAATCACTTCCAAATACTTTACCTGGTTTATAAGTTCTGTTTCAGGTGCTTCCCTGAGTGGCAAGAGTGAAAGGCCTTTTGCAAGTACTTACACTGCTTTTTTTTTTTTTTTTTCTTTCTTTCTTTTTTGAGACAGAGTTTCGCTCTTGTTGCCCAGGCTGGAGTGCAATGGTACGATCTCGGGCTACCACAACCTCTGCCTCCTGGGTTCAAGCAATTCTCCTGCCTCAGCATCCTGAGTAGCTAGGATTACAGGCATGCGCCACCATGCCCGGCTAAGTTTGTATTTTTAGTAGAGACGAGGTTTCTCCATGTTGGTCAGGCTGGTCTCAAACTCCCAACCTCAGTGATCCACACACCTCGGCCTCCCAAAGTGCTGGAATTACAGGCGTGAGCCACTGTGCCCAGCCTTACACTGCTTTCTTAATTACAGCAATGTGCTCATCTCACATAAAAATTTAAGAGGTGAAAACAGGAAGATGCATTCTGAAAAGTTCTATCAGCCCCTCTGCCTCTCTACATTCCAAAACTTCCTTTTATTCTAATATTTTACTAGTGAATTATGGAATAAAGTAGTATTATGTTTCTTTCTACACAACTTGTGTTGCACTAGGTGAAATCTCAGGTTAACAGAGCTTCAGGGAGGAAAGGCCAGACCAAAAATATCCCTCACTCCACAGAGAAGCTGTCCCACCAGAAGTCCTGGAAAACTGACAGGTTTGCATGTTGTAACAATGCAATTCAAGACTGTCAGAATGATATCAATATTTGTATAGATACTTATCAAAGCAACAATCAGAGATCAGGTCCCTCCAAATGAGCTTATAGCTTATTATCCTGCTTTGTAAAAGTTGGTGAAACAAAACGATGGACAGCAGATTTGCTGAGCTCCAAAGTCAGGGAGTAGGTAGACAGTGGGAACATGTCAGCTCCCTCCTGGCTCTCCTCTACAGTCTGTGAGCAAACGGAAAAACAAACCATCGGAAAAAGTCTCAGCCTCATAAAACTGCACAGACAGAATGACTTCTTCATCGGATTCAGAAGAGTAGCAGGGGGTTCTTGCTAGCACAGATTTGAGCTCTGCCATCACACACTTTGTACATACAATTCCGGGATCTCAGGTATTGCTCCTAAAGGAAGAGCCCGCTTCCTTCGCTCATCTTCCTCCGACATCAAAAAGCAGTATTCACACCCAATCCCATGCTTTAATATTAAAATATGAATTTAAGAAATACCAGTGAAAAGAGGTTTTTTAAACCAGAAACTCTTTGTGTTGTAATGTTCTTGATATGTTAATAAAACTGTTTTCAATCATCATCAGAGAAAAACAAATTTACCTCTGATCATGGTAGCACAGTACAGCAGAAAGAGCACTCAACTGGTGATCAAAAGAAATCAATTCTAGTCCTGTCACCCAGAAACTATGTGACCAGGGGAGGTACTTAATCTCTAAGAGAGTCAAGTCTCGAGTGGGTAAAATGAGCTGGGGAAGGAGTGAACCAGTGAGAAAGAACACTGGTCTGTCTGGGGCTCCCAGAAGACACAGCCAGACTTCTTGCTTGCTCTTGTCCGAACACCTCCTTGTCTTTTAAGGCCTGGGCTGTCTAGGGGGATGGCTAGTGGCTTGGAGCAAAACCAACGTGTCTGTCATTTTAATACACATGGAATGTGTTGAAATGAAGGTGTCTGTGTGGAAGGGACAGACCCAGATCCACTCTGCATTTGTCCTGGCAATGGGAGCAGGAAGGAGTCCACCTCCTCCAAACCTGGTCACTCCTAGTCCCAAGAGGGAGAAGCCATATCACCCTTGGTCATGTTAGCGCCATTCTGCAGCCTCAGCAGGCTCTGAGCAGGTGGAAAGTCAGACTGGGGTCCAACCAGGAGACCCAAGACAGAAAAGGCAGGTGGTTGCAAATGAGCCTCACTTCTCCAGGGATTGTGACTTTTTATTAAAAACCCTTACCCATGCCACCCACCGCAGCACAGACAGGCATTCCAGGAGCCAAATATCTCCCTGGAAGACAGCAGGCTATTGCTTCCTCTGAGCACTGCAACAATTTTCTCTGGACCCTCTCTTCTACCTATTCCCAGCATGGGGCATAACCCTCCCTCTTATCCATTAGACTGCCCAAATCTGGGAAAAGAATTTGTGGCGCTCAGGTCTGAGTACGGATCGAGCTCCCAATACCAGTGGCTATTTCAGGCTTACAAAGCCTTGGTGGTTTCCACACCCAGCAGTTCCTACCCAGGACTGAAAAGCCCTTAGCAAATACCCAGATGGCCCTTGTTCACCCCCCTGGAAACCTATAGCTGCCAGGGAAATGTGACATTTTGTGAGGACTAATTTAACCCACCTAGAAGATCTAGGAGCCAAGATGCAACCCTAAAGCCCACTGCAAGGTACGATATTCTGGATCTTTTGTCAGAGCTTGATAATCTTAATAAAATTTGTATATTAAACAGTAATTCACACTCATCTAAACCTCCCCAAAATTGGTTATTGGCTGCTTCATTGATTCTAGAAAAAAAAAGAAAGCAAGAAAGGCAGGAGAGGAACGAGGGGGCAGAAAGGGAATGAAAGACAGTGAGTGTGAGGGCCCAGCCAAAACCCCACCTGCTAGAAGCCTGCTGGAAGCCCACATGGCTTCGAGTGATACATTCTGAGAACTCTGAAGAGTACCATTCAGCCAACACTGCCCCCGTGCCACAGGGCCCTGGACTCCTCTTCGACTCACACTTGCCTGGCAGGACTCCCCAAACAAAACAGAGATGTTCAGCCGGGCACGAGAGAGCAGGCCCCAGGGCTCATGCTGCACTGTGTTTTCCACAGTAATTCCAGAACTGCTGCCTACCGGCACGCATGCAGAATCAATGATGAAGATACAGTACCTTCTGGGTCTGCCTAGGTTCACCCTTCCTTTTCTTAGTCACTGTGGGGTTTTACCCAGCCCAGCCACCCACTGAAAAGGCAGAGGAGGCCACCCAGCCGAATGCTAGGATATGACACACTTGAACCTTCCACCTGGCCAGCCTGCTCTCCCAAAGAAGGAATAACAGAACAAAAAAGTCAACCTCTGACTATACATGGCTTGTGAATTTATACCAATGTTTTTCTTAAAGTGGGAGCTCAGCATTGGGGCACCCAGGAAAAATAATGTCCAAGGCAAAAAGCAAATAGAAGAATGAGTCTGCTGAAACAGCCAACTCCGTCTCTATCTCCCCCAACCCCTCCTGGTCAGAACCTTCTCTCAGCATTTCAGCAGGTACTGCTCACCTGGAAATACAGCTGCTGTATTTACTGAGAAGCTTCTTCAAGCTTTCTACTGGTGCTTAGGGACTATGCCAATCAAGTCTTGAAATTATATAGAGAGGTGGAATATCAGGTACATTTCTGTCCCCGAAAATGCTTAAAGATCAAATTGATTCCTATCAATTTGATGCCTCCCCTACCAGTTAGCGCCCACCACCAGCTGCCTTGCTCCAAACTATTAAAACAGAGCTTCCCCCAAAAAACCAGCCTTCTGCAAGCTGCGACTTCCCTACCCTGTGTCCAGGCTGTGGAGCGTGGGGATGACCCAGAGGCACAAGGAGTTCTGGATCAGAATCCCTAGTCTACCCCTGCGGCTGCGTGAGACCAGACATGCCATTTAACCTCTCTAAGCTTCAACTAGCCCTTCTCCTGCCTCTTCACAGGGTTACTCATGAGGTGAGGCTCCATTTGACAATACTCCTCAAAGGGCTTACTCAAAAAAAAAAAATGTGATTTTTATCTCTATCCTCATTATTAACGGCACAATGGACATTCGAAAGGGATGGGCCCAATTTTTCATAAGCCAAAAAAGCTAGAGGATTGGAGAGAAGAGACAGGACAGACACTCAGAAATGGCTTCAAGGGTGTCCTTTGGCACCCCATTCTTCCAGATTGTTCCAAATGCCTGCTGCAGTAATAACAGCCCCAAAAGAACACACCACTTTGTCAGGACTTGTAGGTGAAATGTGTTGGAGCAGCTGTCAGCTTGGGGAAAATCACTCATCAGGTAGTCAGCCGAGTGGGGCTGCCTTCAGCTGGACAAACACTGCATCCACAGGGGAATGAGCGAGTGCTTTCCTGTCCTTCCCTCAGGGGCCAAACCAGCCCTCTCTTACCTCCTTGTCCAACCCAGTGGGCCTCTCTCCCTCAAATGCACACCTCCTTCTCTTTCCTCCAGCTCCCTAAGCTCTTGTTCAGGGCACAGACAGCTCTTCAGGCTGCCAGAGCAGAGAGTTAGGAAACAGTGACCCCTCTGCATGCATTCCCACCTCCCGGAGGCAGGACCAAGCTGGCCACTCTGTGATGAGAGTGGGTAACCTCTCCACCTGGGTCTATCATTTTAAAATAAGCCATTCGTGGCTGACTATTAAACGGGAAGGGCCAATTACAGGTATCTCTGAGAACAACTCTACCTGAGGGAGGGGGAAATACCTCCCAAAACAATGGTGGGCAGAAAAATCTGCATCCCGTAAAATACCCAGAAGCAATAGCAGCCCCACCTGGTTTATCTGCCAGACGCCGTGGAGGTGCCATGGTGGCATTTGGTAAATAACCCAAACAGGGCTTTGCAGGGTATGGGACACCACACTAGGCTTTGCAGCCCGGGTGAAACCAGATGGTGCAAGAAGACAGTGAATCACTCACAAGCAAGGGATGTTGTTAGCACACCTAAAAATCCCCTTTTCCCAGCCAGCCTTTGACACCCACCATAGAAATCACAGAGAGGCTGGAAAGAACACCTGGGCCCAAAATAGCTTGTCCTATTAGCCAAATGCCAGCACTCCCACCTTGTCTGAGGGCATGGAGGGGAGGCAGTTGGCCAGTGGCTAGGGCTCTGGCCTCCTCATTTAATTCTCTCTGCATCAGAGGAAGAGTCACCTTCACAGGCCAGCTGTGGTCTGACTTGCCACATCTAATGCCACGAGGCCCTGCCAGTGGCCTCCATTCTGGTCTGTCAAACCCCTGGAAACCTTGAGACAGTGTTCCTCAGATCCAGGACAGAGCTGGCTGAGGACGCCACACGGGTCAACCCAAGCGCACCAATCCTCAGACCCTCCGAGGTAACAAAGACCTCACTAGACTGTCTCATTTTTCCAGCCTCAGTGAGCCGGCCCAAGCTGGCATGCTAAGTCCCAGGAAAGCCCTGGCTATACAAAACACAGCACCCAAGCACCTTTGTGCATGGCTGCTTAGCGGGCTAATGACAAAGGCAGCTCACTGAGGAAACGACTGTGCCCAGCAGTCTCCTAAATTGCGAAGGCAGCATTTACCAGTGATGAGAGCCCCCTGCGTGTTTCCTTCTAAACGCCTGATATATATCCATTTTTCTGTCAGCAACCTCAAATAATGTCTATAATGCTGAGATTTATACATGGGTACTTATAAATGTGACTTCATTATAGCCTCTGCAAAACTACCTTTCCGCCTAAACATTCAATTAATGTAATTAAATTGCTACCTGATGGCATTATCTAATTTAACTTGGGATCCAAACTATTGAAAAGCATGTGCCTTTTAACACCCTGACTGCTAAGGCATGTGATGAACAGAGCTATAAACATGTTGGCGTAACTGAGCTGTTTAAAAATAAATTAGCAAACTATAAAAGTAAACAGTAACATACATATGTACTCAATTATGAACTAACTCTAATTTTTGTTCTGAAATACTGTCTTTGACCTTAGTCATAAACAAGCACTATTAAAAAAACATAATATCCCAACAGACAGAGGGCCAAGGATTAAATGCTCTTCCAGTTCAGCAGAATGCAAAACAAGACAAGGAAGGAAGGGAAGAAAGGAAGGGAGGGAAGGAAGGGAAGGGAAGGAAGGGAAGGAAGGAAGGGAAAGGAGGGAGGGAGGAAGGAAGGAGGGAGGGAGGGAGGGAAGGAGGGAGAGGGAGGGCCCATGCCTTTCTTGAAAAGCTAGAAAACTGTGTCCAAAACCTACAAAGACTGCTGTGCTCTTGTTGACTTGAAGCTGCTTCCATTCAAGCCAGAAAAGTTAAAACCTGGTGAAGTGCTTGTACATTTTCAGATGTTTTGGAGTCTCTCAAGAAATGAGGACAGGCAAGGGAAAGAACTATTTCCACATGCAGCTGTTTCAACAGATCACTGTCTGCATAACAGAGTCTCTTACACAGAGCTGCCTCCCCACCTGAGCTGAGCTCGCCGTCCTAAGTCGGCTACTGCTTCTAGGTCCCCAGCTTTTCTAAGACATATGGCAGAAATGTGGAAATTGTCTTCCAAATAGCACAAGACAGAAAGCGGGTGGGGTGGGAGGCAACGGGTGCGGGGCGAAGGGAAGAAGTAAAATCAAGCTGTTGAAACTGTATACAGGACACGTTTTTGCACTAATCCAATGCTCCTGTAACAAAGGACAGTATACTATGGGATAATTACTATGGATTATTATTACAGTTTCTAAAGCAAAAGAACAAAAAAAAATTCACAAAAGACATATTACACATGCAGATTTCTAAAGCTTTAAAATCATATGGTCTTCGGTGTTGGTTCCTATGGGGTTACGGATAATGCCCTAACTGAGCACGACAGATGCAAACACAAAAAAGAAATCACAATAAACCTGAAATTCTCTCATGTCACGGTGCTTACTGCCCTTTCTTTCACAAACAAAAGTAGTTGAGAAACAGCTAAGTAGTTATTCATCTCAAAGAACCAACCTAAAATGCTGACAGGCCCAGCGTTGTCGACACCCACCCCCCAACAACAACAACAACCAATTACACAAATAAAAACTAGGAGGAAAATCAAACTCATCCACACTTGGTTCAGAACGCAGGGAAGGCCTGATGTGAAAGAGGAGACAGAGAAGCTTCTTGGGTGTGCAGCATTACATCCTGGGCCACACTCCCTGCAGGGGCCACAGGAGCAGGCACTGCAGCCAGGTCCCCGAGTCTGACTTTTACCCAAACAGGGGGTTGCCAGTTGCTGCAAGACAAATATCCCTAGCACATTACCTAGTTGGCAAAGGAATGCACTGGGAGGTTCTGGAATAGCACAGTGTGGAACCGCACTGGACTTTTCCTGTTCTGAAGAGGACTCTGCTTTCCTCCGGGATGTAAAGTATTTGATTGGCAGGCAAAGGACAAAACTTACCTCAGGTACTACGGCAAACTGGCCAAAGAGAAGTGTTGCTAGGAGGATGGACACGGCAGGAAACAGCCTCAGCTTGGCCCAGGAAGAAGCTGGGGCTCAGCTACAGGGGCCGTGGGAATAGCTGGAGGCCTGTGCATTTCCCTGAGGGTCTCCTTGGCGACAGGGCTGGACCTTTGCACTGGCAGCCTGGACTCCTCTCTGAGCTCCCCCTTGGGTCACCTATGATTCCAGAAGAGTTTGTTCTACATGTGGCAAAGCCAGCACCATAGAGGGGACAGAGGGAAACCTTAAGGCCTACCTTGAGGGATGTTAAATTTATGTTCTAACCACTGCTATTTAAGGTGTCTTTTGAGTCCCGAGGACCAAGGAGCTCTCCTATGACAAGGAACCTGTCACTGGTTCTTCTGTGATTGCTAAAGCTTAGAAGACCTCCTCCAAAGAAAAGTGGCTCAGACAGAAACACTGACTCCTGTTTCTCGTCAGACTCCGAAATCACAGGCTTCTGGTCTAAAGATTCAAGCTGAGAAACAAGAAAGCAATTTGTTTGATTCAGGCTCTTGCAAATTACCCCCCAATAATTTACTTGGTCTCAGCTTTGGCTGGCTTGGATGTTATGAGGATTCCAGGAATTTTTTTCCTTTTCCATTAGAGGGCTCTGCACTCTCCTTTCAAGGAAAAAGGCTCTATCTGCCAGCCCACTTCTTTCCAGGAATGGGGAAAGAGAGGAGGAGAACCTGTGGAAAAGAGGACAACGGATTTCCAGAAGAAATTCCAAGCCAGGGGCTAACCGTGGACCTGAGCACAGCACAGCCACACGGACATCTCAGAAAAGCATTCTGTGGAAGCACAAGACACGTGGTAGTGAGAGTCCTGAGAAGTCCAGGAAAAGATGCAGCTTCCAACCCATTCCCAAATATCACCAATTAACAGCAGCCTGATGGTCTACCTGAGACCTGAGGAAACAAACAAAGGGAAAGAAATGCAAGAAAAAAAGCGCATCTTTCTGGATCAAAAGATTAAGTTGTCTTTGGTAGCTAAAGAACAATAGAGAAGGAAAAAGATTAGGAGGAGAAGAAAAACACCTGGCCTTCCCTAAAGAACTACAGTTAGAGTTTGACTTAAATCATCTCGGCTATAGGCAATCAACTGGGGCTCTCCTAACAGCCGCAATCAGGGGGATACTCTCTTTCCCCTCATGATCTTCCTCAACAGGGCAGTAGTCCAGCATCCACCGAAGACCTGAAGTGGAGAAGGAGCCCAGACATGCCCATCCTTTGAGCACCTCCACAGCCTTTCTAGCCCATCCCAATAAACAGCAATTCTATTCCCCTAGTCACCAAGCCACACATTTTGGGGTCCATCTTGACTCCTCTTTTCCTTTCATACCCCCCATCCCATCAGTCAGCAAATCTTGCTGCTTCTACCTTCAAAATATGTCCAGAATCCAGCCCCTTCTCACGTCCCCACCACCCCGGTCCATGCCACCATCACTTGCCTGGAATTTGCCTTCTAACTGCTTCTGCCTCACTTTCCCATGCTCAAGTCTCAAAATGCAGCCAAAGCAACTCTCTGGAAACCCAAGTCATATGACATCACTCCTCCAGTGGCTTCCATCTCCCTTGGAGTCAGAGCCAAAAATCCGTGCTCTACGTCCTTCAAGGAGCCAGCTGGTCTCCTCTCCTCCTCCTCCTGCACCCTTTCCACTCTGACCTCAGGGGCCCTCACTCCTCCTCCAGCAGCCAGGTATATTACACACAAGGTCTCTGCTCTCTACCACTCTTTCTGGAACCATCTTCTCGAAATTCTCATGGCCAACTTCCTCACTTCTTTGGAGCCTTTGCTTTTCAGTAGGCCTCCCCTAATCGTCCTATTTAAAAGCATGGCCACCAGGCACCCCTTACCCCTATTCCCCACCTTTTTTTATGCAGGCAGTTTGATCTTCTTTTGCCATACTATATAATTCACATATTTATTGGTGCGTCTTCTGTCTCTCCCCAGCTAGAAAGGGGGCACCACAAAAGCAGGGAGTTTTTAAGGCTTTGACCACTGCTCTATGCCCAACACCAAGAACCATTCCCAGCCATGTGGCAGGTGTTCAAAATATTTGTTGAAAAATGAATGAGTAAACCTTCACAATTCCAAACTGCCAGGAGGCCACTCAATGCCCTATCTATAAAACTATCAGGCAGCCCAACCTGGGGGCACTCTGGCTTTGGATCTTGGGTTTGAGCCAAATTCCATTTTCCCCACAGGCCCTGAGGCCCAGAGGGAAGAGGTTTTGCATTATAATATAAATGGAGGGGTTGAGCTGGTTTGGGGGAACCCTTGACAGGAGCCAGTAAAAACCAAAAGGGAGTCATTTTCCTAAGGCTTAGGTGGAGCCTCTAGAAAGACAGGGGGCTCAGAGCCTGGGGAAGAGCCAACCACCAGCAGTTCCTCAGAGCTCTTCTCACTGGGGCTGTGCAGCCAACTGCGTTTCCAGGCACACCAAGATGCCCATACTCGTATCCAATACTGTGCAGGGGCACTGGCCGGGCACAAATCCCAGATGCCTCCACGGCATTACTCTCCCTCCGTTCTTGCTTTCAGATTCTCCCTCCTCCTGGCAGGGGCATTGGGGAGGGCGGGAGAGAAGGCGGCCATGGTAAAGGGACATATCCCTTCTACCTGAGAGCCCAGAATGCAGCCAGAAAAGCTGAAATACCCTTTCCCACCCTAGCATACATTTTGACAGGTGAATAAGTGCTCCCCAGTAGGCAATAACAAGGAGAAGTCTGAATTAAAAGAACTTGCCAATTTGGGAAGTAATGCCATTCTATGTGACTCCACTCTATTCTGTTACCAATAAAACACTTAAAGATGCTATTCATGCAGACATAAAGTGCTAATGGCCACTTGTTAACATGTTTCATAATGCTAATATTTCCCTCTGATTTCTGACAGTTCTTTTTTTTTCTTTCTTCTTTTTTGGGGCTATTTTAAGTTAACAGAGCGCTAATCTGATTCAAAACTGAAGACTCAAAGAGCTACACTCTACATAACTGCACTATTAATGACAACCATTGCTTTACATGTTGCACCATTTCATGAAAACAATCATCACTCAGTCAACGTATTTTCCAAGCCATAGAAAAGCTGAAGTAAGTTGAAAATGCAGTAGGCAAAGAAGCAGCTAGTAATGTAAGACACTAAGGGGCAGGGGAGTCATTAATTCTTCTCCAAGCTTTCAGCATTCTGTTTCTATGAAGGCAAGGGTTGGGGGGAGCTTTTTTCTTTCAAATACATCAGTAAAATGATGAGGTGCTTCCTCTGCTATGCCCAGTGGTCCAGGCACACTCACTAAGGTATCCTCTCAGCAATGTAGGTGTTCAAAGGCAAAAGAAAGGGAACCAGCTCATGGCATAATACTTACTTGGCCAAAGACACAGTAACGCTTCCCAGGAAATACAAGCGTCACAGTCACTCCAAAATGAGTACGTGTGCAGCCACCTGGGCTTGCAACTTAATTCAAACAACTT
Source organism: Theropithecus gelada (assembly GCF_003255815.1). Classification (NCBI taxonomy): domain Eukaryota; kingdom Metazoa; phylum Chordata; class Mammalia; order Primates; family Cercopithecidae; genus Theropithecus; species Theropithecus gelada. The sequence continues at coordinate 81,136,128 of NC_037681.1, forward strand.
GGAAGGCTAAGGAGCACCAGAGCTGGGGAGCTGCAGAGGAACCCCTGTGCTCACCACCCCGGAGAGCTGTCAGAGAGGAAGCCTGCTTTCCTCAGACGTTTTAAAGGAAGCCACCTAGAGCCCCACCTGTCACCGTGGAACTGCTCACAGTGGCTGCCTGATATGCTGATGTGGAACTCAGAATCATTCATCTGGGTTTGTGGCTGAGCTGTGCTAGGTAACTGGGTGGCCTGGGCAAGTCACTTCACCTCCCTTGGCCTGTGTCCTTGAGCTTTCCTGGCTGCACATCTTGCTCTCAAGTATAAAGGATCTGTCCCCTTCTACCCGCCCCTGTGCTACACACACTCACCTCTCAAATGAGAAAGTCAGCTTTGAGAGAGGATGCTTGCCTTCCCGACTCCCCTCCCAACCCAGAACCTGTCACAATGCTCTGCAGAGAGTACATGCTCAACAAACCCAATGCTAAATTGTAAAAAGTGAGACTAGATGGTATCTGCCTCTCCTCTCAGCTCTAAATTATTTGGTCTAAAGAAAACTGAAGCCCCCAGAAACTTCATTTTGCATATCTAATTGGAGATGGTTTCAATAATAAAATTATCAAGGCATCCCTATGTTACTTGAAGTTGGTTCACAATCTGGCGGCGTTCACAGCCTGATGAAGATGGTTTATTCTCTTTTAGTGTCTCAACTATGAGTCACCTCTGATGACGGGTAGGAGAACAAGCAGGTTTTACTACAATACACACCTAAAGTAAATGAATAAACCCAACCACTTTGCCCACCCACATGGCATCCATTTGGAAGAGACATAGAGAAAGGAGTTTCACCTCTTAGACGTCTCAGAGATTAATATTTTCTCAAAAATGAACACACAGAGCAACAGCTGACAAGTCACACTGGACCACACCACCACCTCTGGTTACCCCGAGAAAGGTGGAGAAAGGACCCCCAGAACAGTCACCATTTGAGGAGAGGTTCAGGGATCATGAGGACTCACCACCCCACCAAAATCCACGGATGGCTGCCTGTGAGGGGTTGGGGGTGGTAAATTACTTTCTCTTTCTCATCTTTGAAAGGCTCTTCCCCAGAGTCAGGATGACTCTCACTAGGTTTCAGGTACATCCCCATCATGCCCCAGACCCCAGTCTCTGCAGCTGACACTGCTCCAAGATACTAAATATGGGACAAGGAGGGGACAAGGAATTCAATCCCAGAAGTGGCACTAGAAGGAGTCCCTGATCCCTCAGGAGCCATCTGCCGGTGCTTCGGAAGATGCTGCCTCCATGCCCCACTTGAGGCTGTCCACAGCAGAAACCAGCACCCAGATCCCCTCAAGCCAGCCACCCCATGGGAGCCCCTTTGCCGGGTGTGGGTGCTGGGTCAGCCTCTAGCCAGAACTCCTGCTGCTTCTCTCTTTTTGGAGCAGTTCTTCATGTCCTATCTGGATCTTCCCAGTCCTGCCCTCTCTCTTCTGAGTCTTCCCACCCTTCCAAGGGCCTGCTACCTAATGCATCTCCCCACTCACACCCTAAAGTAAACAAATAAACCCAACAGCACAGATTCGTCCCTGATCAGGACTGAAAAAAGAAAAAGAAATAGCCTCCCATCACACTACTCTCTGGGAAATTAGAACTGAGTCCTAGCTCTAGCACTGGGCACAGCTGGGTCAGCACCTACAAAGGGTCCTACGCAGTGAACACCTTTCAGTCTGTAGGGTAGCTGCTCTCCTCAACATGCCAGAGATTCGCTGCCTTCCAGACAGGCACCTCCATGGAAGAGAAGCTGTTCCTGGCTTGTGGTGAGCAAAATTCCCTGGATTGAGTCAAGAGACCTGGATTCTAGTTCCACTACATTGAATTCTCTAGGTTCATGGTCCTACATCGTCAAAGAAGGAGGACAGGCTTGAGGGCAGGCAGTCACAGGTGGCCTGGCATGGGCTGAGGCAGCACACAAGGACTCTGAGCCACCACCAGCCATCTCCTTGCGGACTTTCCTGAGAGCACATGCAGCTAGCAGCGCTCCAAGGACTCTCTGAAAGGCTTCCAGGCTGGGCTACCTCCAGCTGTGTGGTGGAAACTGGTAGCAAAGGAATCCCAGAAGGGCCACAACTGAACTAGAAGGCTAAGGACCACCCCGGCCACTGGTGGGATCGAAGTGCTGAGCCACGAGGCCTACTGGGCAACCCATTTCTGGGCAGTCCTAAGACTTGGAGAACAAGCCATCTAAAAACAGAATTAAATGGCCAGGCGCAGTGGCTCACGCCTGTAATCCCAGCATTTTGGGAGGCCGAGGCGTGTGGGTCACCTGAGGTCAGGAGTTCAAGACCAGCCTAGCCAACATGGTGAAACTCCATCCATACTTAAAAACAAAACAAACAAACAAAAAAAAATCAGCCAGGTGTGGTGGCATGCACCTGTAATCCCAGCTACTTGGGAGGCTGAGGGAGGAGACTCACTTGAACCTGGGAGGCTGAGGTTGCAATGAGCTGAGATCGTGCCACCGCACTCCAGCCTGGGTGACAGAACGAGACTCCATCTCAAAAAAAAAAAAAAAAAAATTAAATTAAATTGGGTGGGGGAGCTTCTTAGGAAAAAAAAATTAGAGTTGTGCAAATAAATCTAGTTGGTCTGACTGTCTTTATAACACACTGAAAGGGTAAGGCACCATAAGAGGCTGTGAATTCCATTGATAAGAGAGGATTTCCCTACTCAAATAGCAAAGGTCTTGAATACACATACACCAAAACAGAAAAAAAAAAAAAGAAAAAGAAAGAAAGAAAAGACAAGACAAACAGAAAGAGAGAGAGAAAATCACCTTTTAAACTCGTCCACGAGCCAGTCAGAGCCACCCAAAGGAAAGCAGGCCCCAGTCCTTCTGAACTCAGCCGTTCTCCCTCTGGTGAGACAGGCTCTAGCCTGTTTCCAGAATGCCACTACCAGCTGCCCACACCTCCAAGGGACCCCCTAACTCCAAAGTGTTGCCCACACCTAAGGATCCTCCCCCATGTGCTTTCCCCCAACACTGGCTTCCAGGTGAGCGAGACAGAAGCTGCCAGCAGAGTTCACTGCTTGACCATGGGGTGAAGGCCACAAAGACACCACCCGCTATCCCAACCCCAACCCTTTCACTTTTTCACTTTCTCCACAGGGAGAAAGGAGGAAATAAACTTGTCCAGCCTCACACCTTCCCCGGACAGGGAACTGGGGATCCATTCAAAGCCTGGTCTTTTTCTGTTGAATCAAGCAGCCTGAGCAAAGTACAGATTAAATACTACATGTGAACCAGCGTTATGTGAGGCACCAAGAAAGCACAAAAAATAAAACACGACTCCCGCTATCCAAAAGGTTATAATTTGAGGAGGAGAAAACACACTCACGAGCCAATGTGAATACCACTGATCCCCTTTTAACTAATCCCAGAGTGACACCTCCTCCAAAGAAAGCCAAGTTGTTGACAGAGTCACGCCTTCCTAGTTACCTAGAAAAATGGCCCGGGGAGGTCCAGTCCACTGGAAGCAGATACAGAAACAAGCACTCCATAAATATCTGTGGTACCCAGCTACCTCTCTGAAACACAGCCCAGTGCTTTCAGGTAGGGAGAAATTGGTGGTGGGTGGTGGACAGATATGTGAGCAGACTGACACAGACACAGGGGCTTCCTAATGACTCTTGATCACCCAACTTTCCAGCTTCCCCATTTCTGCCCCTGACTTGAGTTCCCAGGCCACTCAGCCCACTGTGAGGTTTTAATGTGGGGATTACCGAGTCACAACCAGGCTGGGCAGAACAGGAAGTGAGCAAGTCAATTCGAGAAAGATCCAATCAGGGGATATTCTCTGGGCACCGCCTGGCCAACACCCACAGAGGGGTCCTGGAATACAAATACCCTGGAGTCTGAAGGGCGGTGGCCCCTCTTCTCACCACTTCAATTACGTCTTCATTGAACTAGGGTATGAAAAAGGGAAGCAGGGATTGAAAATCTAGCCTTGTGGCCATAAGCCTGTGATGACTCATGCCACCTTTGTGTGCTCTAAGATGCTTTCCCATGTCTGTAATGCTTTTCATATCATCCTACACACTCACTGTCACCTCTTCTCACCCCAGCACACAGAAAAGATGTGCTTATTATGTGCACTTAGGTTTTGTTGTACTATTAAACACAATGACCCACTCCTATTATTATAACACAGGTTTTGCTGGAAACTCAAAAAAGACTTGGCTCTGCTGGCTCACAGTGAATCTGGGCTCTGCTCTTCCAAAACCTTTGTTCTCCAGATGTCAGCGTAAAGTTATGAACAGCTCTCCCCCTGAGCTAACTTACCGAGCAGTAAGTGAGGCAAGAAAGGCCACTCACTATATTTCTCAGCCTCCATGAAGTTGTCACTGGGAGAGGAGCCAAGAGGGAGGGGGCACCTTCGGAGACAAGATCGTAACTCACTGTCATCCAGGGAAGTAGAGAGGAAGTCAGGGAACTTGTGTCGGGAGTGGAGAGCTAAGCTCAATATGGACAAGGACAGAGAGGGGCACCTGGGATGGGAGAAATGTGGCATCAGGACAACTGGGAGTGAAAGTTTAACTGCCCTCAAAGATGGCTGACAAAGATCTAGCATTCCTAGTGGACACCAAGCATGAGTCATCAATGAAGCACTGGTTTTTTAAACAGCAAGCAGGATGTAAGAGGGCAGACATAAGACTAAAGAATGTGGAAAACACTAAGGTATCTTGCCATTGGACTCTGCAATGTTTGAGTAAAAGAGCTGGAAAACCAGCAGATTCTAAAGAGAGGCACAAAAACAATAAATGGGTTACAAGATAATAGATCCATGAGTTCAGGTTCAGGAAAGAGATTATTTAGGAAGAAATAGTGTCAGAGAATGGAGTGAAGAATCTAAAATATGAAGCATTTCAGCCCAAAGCTGGTGATGAGATACTTTGTCTTCTCTGGAATGAAGAGGAAATGGGCTCAAAATGGAGCATAAGGGATCGAAGGTAGACGAAAGGAAGGATTTCCTGTGATTGAAAGGTGTCTTTAAAAATAGAACTAGGGTGGTGAGGAAGTGGTTGGGCTGGCCAATTCTGGAGGCCCATCTGCCCCTGAGAGGGTTCACATTCCTTCACCACCCCAACTCCGTCTACTCCATTATCTCCAATGATCTGGATAAAAAAGCCAAGCTATTCCCTGGGCACACCATGTAAACCTCAGAAGGGCCACACTTTGGGAGCCCTAGCAGGAAAGGTGGTAGGAAGACCAGCCCCGAAACAGGGCAGAGAAAACAGAGAAAGGAACAAGGCAAGATGAAAGGGCAAAGGAACATGACCATTCTCTGCAACAGCACAGGTGATTGGGTGGTGGTTTTGTTGTTTGGGTTTTATCACGGGCTCCCCAGGTTAGCACTGCCAGGCTCTTCATCAACAAAGCTTCAGTTAAGAAAATCATTCCAGTCATCACCCATGAAAGTGTGGGTGCAAGTTCCTCTGCAAAGCACATGCGGGCCACCTCTGGCTCCTGCTGGCCATGGAGAGGCCATGTGTGATTAGTACAGTCAGCCAGGAATAAAAGTGGGAAGCCCCAGGCTCTGGGCCAAGTCTACCACTGCCTAGCAAGTAGCCTCTGGCACTCACTCCCCTGTTAGCCTCAACCTTTCTCATCTGTAAAATGACATGGTTAATGATATGACTTCAAAAGTCTATGTCTACATAGAAGATGCTCAGTAAGTATTCACTTTGCCTTTCCACAAAGGAAACTATCTATGCTCAAAGAGTTGTACTTTCTTCTATGATTCCTCAGATACTCTTGTCGACTAGAGGAACAAGAACCTTACTCTAAAAGCCAATTTTAGGGGAGAAGAGAAAATTTTTAAAAGACTTTAATTACTGAAGGCCAGGGGCATTTGCTCATGCCTATAATCCCAGCAATTTGGAAGGCCACAGAGGGAGGACTGCTTGAAGCTAGGAGTTCAAGACCAGCCTGGGCAACATAGCAAGACCCTGTCTCTACAAAAAGCTTAATAAACAAAATAAAATAATTACTGAGATTTAGCTATCTTTTTAAAGAAAATATAATATTTGGCCCAGCTTTTTATCTATCAAACCTAGACCTAAAATCATCTTGTCTCATTCCCTCTGTCAACGTCTGCTGAGCTCCCATAATGCATAAAACATCACAGATAAAGGAGTCACAGGATTAGACCTACAGTTCCATACCAGTGTGTTATAGCCTGTCATGAAGCAGACTCAGAGAATTTGGTTACTACTTAGTGCTAACATTTAATTTGCTTTTAAAATGTCTGCGTTAGAGCAGACTCAGGATTATGCCTGTAAGATGACATTCCAACTCACCTGTATTTAAATATGAATAAAGAGTGAGCAGAAGGGACCAGGTAAAAATGGCACATGGGAGGGCATCACACATGTGAATTTTATCTTCCCACACGCAAAGGCATGGTGGGACGAGACAGGAAGCATTGCTCTACATCTGAGAATCACCACACGCCAGAGAGGGCATGGGAGGTGACACACAAACCCAGCAGAGAATGTTGAGAAAGAGTTTTAAGAGCCTACTCATCATTACAGAGTTCACTTAAAAGTCCATCCAGAATCAGAATGTGGGATGGGATGCCACAAGGCATTCCTGGGGGCCAGGGGTAGATTTTAAGGACTCATCAATTACTATTCAAGTTCAGGTCAAGCTGGATAGACCCCATCCACATGCTGCTGCTCGATGGGCAAAGATCAAGAGACAGTCGTTCACCACCAGCCGTATTTCCTGGGGCTGCTTGTTACTGACGTTCTCTCATTCAAGGTGGGTCCTGAAGCCACAATAAGCACCAAATCTGCTCCCTACAATCCACAGCAAAAGGAGAGTTCCTTCTTTAAAAGAGAGATGGCACACATCTCTCAACTCTTGAGAGAAAATGAAGAGAAGTGGGATTTTTCTTTTTTTTTTTTTTTTTTTTTTTTTGAGACGGAGTCTCGCGCTGTGTCACCCAGGCTGGAGTGCAGTGGCGCGATCTCGGCTCACTGCAAGCTCCGCCTCCCAGGTTCACGCCATTCTCCTGCCTCAGCCTCCGAGTAGCTGGGACTACAGGCGCCCGCCACCACGCCCGGCTAGTTTTTTGTATTTTTAGTAGAGACGGGGTTTCACCATGTTAGCCAGGATGGTCTCGATCTCCTGACCTCGTGATCCACCCGCCTCGGCCTCCCAAAGTGCTGGGATTACAGGCTTGAGCCACCGCGCCCGGCCGAGAAGTGGGATTTTTCAATCCTGATACCAGCAGGAAACAGGAAGTCTCTGGTAAGTAATACCAAACCAAGAAGCTTCTTTTCTCCCAAGTACACCAGGAACCCCTTTCAAATACAGGTGCTACAAAAAAAGAAGTAGGTGTGGAAGCGGGGCAAGAAAGGGAACCTGAGGACTATGCAAGCTCTGTCTATGGGTATCAACACCTTTAAGGCATTTTGCGGTCTTTTTGATTCTATAACCTCCATATTGAGAGGCATAAAACACAGAACATTACACCTGTCAGGTGCTGGACCCTGAACTGTCTCCAGGCAGTTGAAAGTCAGTACATCAGCCTTTTAATGACGTAAAAGTTAAAGATTAAAAACACGTTGGAACGCTTACTTTACGCAGTGCCAAAAATGTGTCTATAACCTGTAAGGAGAGATGGGTGTGGAGCATCATAGGAAAAAGGTGACTGCACTCATGCTGCAGAGAAAAAAATAAGGTCCTCGCTTGCCTGCCTGCCTGCCTGCCTTCTTTCCTTACAAGGGAAATTGCTCCTGAAATCTGACATGCTTTGCAACAGCAGTAAGTTGACCACTGGAGTGAGGCTGGAACCACTGGAATCTTGTAGATTTCTGAGGCCAATTCTGTTCTGACACACGAAGCTGGGAGCCACTGTTTTAGGAATTCACGTGGGCATGGGACTGTGCTTATTCAGAAAGGGCTCCAGGTCACATCCTGTATTCTCTTGAATTACTCCAATGACAATAAAAACTCAGTGAAGACAAAGAGATCGTTTTCGTAGGGCACTGCCGTTTGCCAATCCATAACTTAGGAACTCATGGCTATGCTTGGATAATTCTCTCTAGACTTGGAGTGTTAAAAGTTTGCACCTAGTTATTCTCCCCTCTCTGGCAGGAGAATCATGTCACTGGCAAGCAATTATTGTATCCTCTTCAAATAACTCGGCCTAAATTTTCATTTATGCCTATATATTTATGCACAAATGTGTGTATGATGTAGTACTATGGCTTCTTTTTCTGAAAATTGAAAAATTCAGAAAGCCAAAGATAACAGAATATACCTTGAGTGGCACATCCTTTGGGTAGGAATCAAAAATAATTGCAAAATTATTTATGCAGGAGTATTAAAATTTTCCTCAAAAGTTCCCAGGCAAATGGGTGCCTCTTTAATTTTCACCCTTACAATAAACTCTCCTGCAGGTTTTGTTTATTTTGAGGAAACATTTCACTTTTTTTTTCAAGACATGAGGTGTGAATGATGCAAAACAGTATTTGGATATGTAAACTGAATTATTTGCATAATGCATTACTAATCAGTGAGTATAAATTCTGGAGTCTGAGGACCTGAAATCAAGTGCCACCAAATTTTTAAAAATCTAGATTATAAAAGTAAAGAGCATCACCCTTCGGTGGGATAATGTACACATTTGCATTCCGTTTATAAGAAGGAGAAATTATCCTCACAGAGTTTTCTGAGGAAAATTAAATAAGTGGCCTTTGAGGTACACTGCTTTGCTCTGACTCAACATTATGAGGCATAAGGTCCTAAATTCATAGGCACAACCACAGAAGCACCAAGGAGTGAAGATATTTGCATCAAAAAGAGCAGACAGTCCCCACCCCCACCCCATGTTGGTCGCCTACGGAACCTACAGGAATCCGAAGGGGCAGCCAGACATTCTGCCTATACCACCCATCAGATCAGCCACCAACTGAACCAAAAACCACTCATACCCTTCTCCAGTGGGTTCCCACCGGTGTTTTCATGCAAGCTCAGCCCCTTCTTTGCAGAAAAAAGATATTGATGTGCTAACAGTAGACAGAAGAAAAAATTATTCCAGCTCTGTACACAACCTTTGTAAACCCAGCATGATAAAACCAAGTCTGGGAAACTATTTGTCTAAACACTTTTTGGAAATGGATGATATGAGGGGGAAAGGAAAAGGAAAAGTGTAGCCTAGTGGTCAGCGTGCACACACACACACACACACACACACTCACACACATCCTTGAGGGTGCCAGGTTACATTTCTACAACAGCTGCCTTCCATTGTCTACTGCCAGTGAAGCCAAACCAGCCTAAAATTTAATTTAATCTGCTGTAAACCCAAGTATCGGGCACTTAGATGGCAGCTAAAAGCGCCACTCTCAGATAACTGAGTGACACTTGCTAATAATAGCCTCGGTGTGAAGCGAGAGGGAGCGGACATTTTGTAAAACCAGAGGGACCTGGGCCTGGGCCTGGGAACAGCATGATGTGGTTAGGCCACTCTCAGCTTCCAGGCAGCAGATACGGCAGAGACCAGGCCCACCATGGCTCCCGCGTGATGGGCTGCACGAAGCCCACCAGTGACCTAGCTTTCAAGTCATACAGCAACAGTCCTGGCTTCTGCTAACCAAAAGAACAAAATGCCCCTTTCCAGCTCTGCAACTGTCACTCTGCTCCCTTTCATCTTCCATCTTGTGTCCCAGTCCTCCCTTAAAGGGAAGGCTGCTTAACCCTTGACATGTTCTTTGTCCCCTTCTTTCTGAGAGTGTGGTCAATCTCCTCTCAGGCTAACCATCTTTCTCTAATAGTCAGGGATCAAATGGCCAAAGGAAGGTCCCAGAGCCTTGTCTTCATCAACACTACCAGCCAAGTGAGCACGTCCCAGCTGCTTCTTCCTGAGCCCACCACGATGCACAGAGGCACCTGTGCTGAAACTCAAGCAAACGCCACATCTGACTCTGCCTTATGCACTGAAAAAGCCAAGGGATCTCTGTTCTTCCACGAGAATGGGCGACAGTGCACAGTACAGACCCTGAAATGACCCCTTCACAATGAACTTACTGGAGCTGACAGGTACTTTCTTGCCCACATGACACTTGTCCCCTTGCTTCCTCTGAGCCAAACCCTTGGTGAAGAAGCAACACCAACTAAACAAGGTCATATTGCTCTCTACCAGTCAGGCAATGTCTTTATTTTCTGGAAAAATCTCAAATACTACAAAAGTAGAGAGAATGTTATAAATCAGTCCCCAAGTCTACATCTTCCAGCTCCAACCACCACAGCTCACAGTCATTCTTGTCTTCTGTAACCCTATCGCCTCCCTAGCCCATTTTATTATTTAAGTTGACCCCAGACATCATATCATTTCATCAGTAAACACTTCTGTATGTATTTTTTAAACACAAGAACTTTTTTTTCTTTTAAATACAACCGCAAAACCATTATCACACCTAAAAATAATAAAGTGACAAATAAAGTCCTGCATTACCAAATAAGGGAGTTACTTTAAACTTAGAAATACTTCTTTCCATCTGGGTCATGTTTTGGAGGATCCCTTCCAGTGAGGTTCAAGACTGAAGCTGCCAAGAAAAGCTTCAGAGAATCACACTCTCTAAAAGGGGCCTTGTGGAAAGCCACCTTGCATGTCAGCCCAAGCTCCTGCCCCTTGCAGTCCTTTGCCCTATTCAGGGCTGAATGCACCCTCTGAGAGTCTCTGTGACAGTCTGCCCACATCGACTGCCCCACAGGCCCTGTGTCTCCCTCATTCCCCACCATGTGGCCCATCACCACATCAGACAAGCAGGTGCACTCCCAGTGTTCAGAACTGGAATTCATTTGTCTTGGAAGAAAGTGTTCTCCTGGACGGTTCTGCACAGAATTCATTCACAGAGCATGTCTTGGATATACAGCTGACTAGATATGTCAGTTATGTTCCAAATGGGTTTTCACAGGTCAAGGTTCTGCAGGCAAGAGCAAATACTATTTTTAGACAGGATAAGGTCACAATGCTTTTAGAGACAGTGAGGTCTACAATAAAACCTATTGATCAGCCTCTGGAACTAGTGCTCCAGAGAGACACAGAGATTGAAACAAAAATTGCCTGGCCGTTTTCTCTGTAGACTCTGTGGGTAAAAGCTTGCTGGACTTAATATCTTTCAGGACATAAAATAAGTAAGAAGTAACTGTGTACAGATTACTGAAGTCCATTTAACCAGATGCAGAGGCAGGTCACAGAAAATACACTCATGGCAGAACTGTAAAGATGGGAGATTTCAAGGCAACACGTGTTGCAACCTAGAGAAAGAATAAACACCAGTCTCTTCAACTCAGGGGAGGCACAAAGGACAGCCTGCCATCCAGGATTCCTGCTTGGGACTGTTGCTCCTAAATTAACCACTATGATCCTCAATCCAGGGCTATGTGAAAAATAGACTTTCAGATAAACAGTATGGAGATAATTTGCTTAAGTCAGATTTTGATGAAAAGTGGTTTCTACATGGACAGCTTTCAAAAACTTTTATATTGGTTTGATGGAATCGTGGTAAATTCTAAAGACTTTCCTACTCTCTCTCTCTCCCTTTCTACACACACACACACACACACACGCACACAACCAATACATATATTCATACATGCATATACATATGTATATATGTAGTATGTATATACATATGTGTGTATATAGATGCATATGTATATATGCTTTATCTTATGATGACAGTGTTGATATGTTTGGGTATTTTTTTTTCAAAAAGAGATAATAAGCCTTGTATAGGTGTACCACACAAGACTCCAGTAAGCAAAATCATTCATTGCCAGACAAAACTTGAGAAATAAATTTAGAAATCATATGAGCACACAGGAACTCAATCAAGTAAATGAATCACCAAGGCACAGAAAGTCCCTGGAAAGTTACTTAACTAGCCCAAATTCAAGAATTAATTCAAGAATTAACCAAGGTTTTAGCAGTAAACCCTAAATAATTTATTTAAGACAAATAGGAGCTTTAAGCACAGATATTAATGTCATGGACTATCCCATCTTAAACTTCAGCCAGAGATCTAAAACTTTGAAGTCAATTATGTTCCCATAAATACCTCTCCATTATCAGGAGTGCTTTATTGTTTTAGAGACTTGGGACCACAGGAACTAGTGTGAAAACTGGAGGGTATCTTCAGTTATCATCCACTCCCATCTCACAACCCAGCTTGCAAACAAAATATGCCATGGTAAATATAATCCATAGATCACATTGTGACATAGCTGACCCCATTAGTGAGCCAAGACTGTCCTAGCAGCAGCTTCTTATCATACATTAACAATACAACGGCTGATACATTTACACAATCACAATAAGGGGGGGGGAGAAGAGAGAACATCGGGCTATGAAATCCTAAACTTCATATCTGAATACATAATTTTGTCACCTATCTCTGGCATGAATGTTATCATGCTTTTATTTCAGGTAATAACGGAAGGGGAAAGTAGAACCTCTGGGAGACTGCCACTCATTTGGCCTGTTATTTGCTTTTGCGTTGGGTTAGGGTTAAACTTCATGTTCCTTGCTTTTGTTTTTTTTTTTTTTCTTGTTTCTTGTTTTTTAAGATTTTACTTTTTTGCCAGAGATAGAAGAGCATGTGAAATCGGAAACAGCTGATTATCAGTGCCCTTATAGAGCACGCCTATTAAAAATCCCCAAAACATTATAAATTAAAGAGGCAGTAATTTAAATAAATTACTTTTTTATTGAAGCTATAGATCTCAAGAGTGCCTGTGTCCTACAAGGAACACATATTTCACAACTGATTCATTTGCCCCTTACTCTGAGCACATGGGATAATAAAAGAAAGTTTTAGATCATCATTATCCAAAGGATAACTTTGAATGCCCTTTCTCAGCATGCTTCTGAAAACATCATTTCATATCTCATTCAATGCCACATATAAATGGTATTTGCTGGACAGTGTGGAAAACAGAAACATCCGTCCTAAAAGCCAATGGTAAACACCAAGATTAAAAAATGGATTGCAAAGATCGCATGTCCCAGAACAGGCCATATGCTTTTACCTACATGATGAATAAAAAAAGAACATTTTCCCTCAATTTATGCTGTCTTCAACACTAACAGAGGGAGAATTCTTCTAAACATGTTGCATCGGATGCCTTTAACAAGCAAAAATTCCTAACTCCAGGGACTCAGCATATGTAGGCTATGTCCATACAGAGAAACCAGCTTTTGGGAGGAGGAAGGAGGAAAATATCACTGAATTAAGTCAGTTAATTGAATTTAAAATACCTGGTTGTTTGAATTCAACTATTTCTTTTTCAAAAACGTACTTCTATTTTGATGTAGTTACATTTGCCCAAAAAAGCAAACTTGGAGAAAATACACATTACATTCTTTGGAGTTTTTCAAAAAAACAGCTTGCAACAATTAAAAGATGGAGAAAGCTTGTAAGGCTGGAAACTTCTGTGAATTATCACCATTCCATTATACTGCACTTCAGTTTTGCTTCCAGCAATTTGAAAGATGCCTTTAAGCTTTCTGTTGGGGAATCATGAATCCAAGCCTTAATCTCCACCATAGCTTCCATCTTTGAGGCAAATCAAGAAAATATTCTGCCGTCTTTGCAGGTGAGCCCCATTCAGCAACTAGATTCCAAAATATAGCAGGGAGGAAACTGGTCAGTGGTGTTCATACTATGCTAGAACGTCATGGGGACTTAGAGGCCCACCCAGTTCAAACCATCTATTTTACCTACTTTACAACACACGGAAACAAATGCTAACAGGTGAAGGGAGCCCCAAATCTCACAGCACGACACAATAAGGGTCAGAACTCAGGTGTCCTGGTTTTCAGATCAGTGTCTCTCTGTTAACACTAAAAGTCAAAGTTTGGTTCTAGAAAATCTGTAATGCCCAAAAGACCTTAAATGCCCTCCCCACAAACCAGTCTTGGTAATTTCTCCATGGTTTTCACAGAAGGGTAAATGTCTAGTTGGAAGGCCTTTACTAATTTTTATGTTATCTTCTTCCTTCATTCGTGTTTGGTAATCAAAAATAGTTTATCATAATGCTCTCAATTGGAAGGTCTTCATACTACAGGCAGATACTGTTATTTTCTGGTAGAGAATGGCAGCAGAGTTGGGAAAAAAGAATGTGGTTTTTTTTCTAACCACAGTAGGTTTTTTCTATAACAATGATTTCACTTTCTAGATATAAAACAGGCATGGTTTCTCTCACCCTGAACTTCTGCAAAATCTAGATTTGATCAAATTCAGAAACTGGTGATTTGATCAAATTCAGAATCCCATATTTTGGGATGATGTGTTCTAGCAGAAAGCCATTGGTTGGCTATATTTTGCTCTTTCTTCCCCAAAAGATTTTTAAATAGTTTTCATTTTTAAAAGGATTTCAACTTCAGATTGTGCCCATGCCAAAGTCTCTATACATCTAATCAATCAATAAATAAGACAAACAAAGCAGCATATGTTTATCCTTTACCATTTGGGAAGTGTACATTAATTACGCAGATTGTCTCCTATGCATCTCCCCCCACCCCCTCCGCATGGCAGACAGCAGTGCTCAAAAGGGTCCGCAAAATAAAAACGTATGGGGTAATTAAATGGATATTTATAATTAGAACTTAATAATTTGCATCAGGGACAAATGAGCTCTGATTTTAATCTGCAGCGCATTTAGATTAGCCCAAAGATAGTGTAATTTGATGGTTTATAGGCCTCCTCTCGGATTATGAAACAATACCAAGCCTTCAAGTGCAGTGTGTCTATGTCAGGAGTGTGTTAAAGAAGAAGATGCAATGAAAATGTTTGACAACGTGAAAGCAGCCATAAATTACATGACAACTGTGTAAAAGTCATGATGAAACAAATAAAGGGCTGACCTATAATGCGTCTGATTCATTGTGACACACACAACTCCCTGCACTAATCTCTGCCCAGCAAACGCATTCTTAAGCGGGGAACTACTTAGCACCAGGAACGCTGTAAATTATCACTAGTCAACAGCATTGATTTTTAGTCGACATTTCAATCAGGTTGAAGTAGAAATACTACCCGGCTCATCCAACAGCCTCTTAACCAGTCCACTGCCCCTCTGAGGTCTCCTTGGTTATGGCTTTGTTAAATTTCCATTGCTCTCACCATTCGATATTTATTGTAGCTTTGCCACATCCAGGCACTTGGCCTGAAGGGTCACCGGCCTGCCTCTTGGGACATTAAATTTGTGCTTACCTAACGAAGGCAGAAACAGAAAAAGAAAAAGAAACAAAAGGCCATCATCAGAGATGTGGCCTGATTTTCACTGATTTTCAAGGGAAGAGAAGGAAAACTAGGGGGTGCGAGCAAGGGAAATAAGAAGGGTTCTAAGGCCATGATATGCTTTTTATCATTTCAGCTTTATCATTTCAGTCTAGGAGACTCAGCAAATAAAACTAAGAGCTTCTCCTCCAGGGTGACAAAGGAGAACCACTACACTCTTGACCCAGGGGTATACAGAGACAACGAAGAGGGCCAAGAGAAGGGGTGAGAGGGAAGGGCTTGCATGACCTCCATTGAGGACATCCATGCCCCGGGACAGAGTGCGAAGTGAAAGTGAAGCTTTGGAGCTCTTGACCCACATGGGTTCTCAGCAGCCACCTCCATCCTACCTCAAACTCAGAAGACAACCTGGATGTGAGCGACAACTTCTTTGTGATGGATCTGAACAGCCTCTCTTGGTTCTAGCAGAAGGACTTACCAAGTGAGCAGAGCTCCCATCCAACACTCGTCAGTGCCGAGGCCAACTCTTCTACTCCTCCCACGGGGCCTCCACATGCAGTAGGCGCTTCTCAACTACCAAATGATTCTGAAATTCTATCAGTGGAGGTCTATGATGGCCCGGCCAATTCGAAAGGATGGAGAGTACAGGAAAACAGTGACATTTGCTTTTGGAATACATTGTGTAATCCATCTGCAACGAATCTCAGGTCTTGCTTCAGCAAATATTAATAGTGTCAGGGCAGCCTGTGGAGTGACTGGGAGAGGCCACCATGCAGCTGAAAACTTGCCTCTGGGGAAGCCACATGCGGATCATACGGAGCTGTTGACTGCAGTTTCCATTCAAAACTTCCCTCAAGTTTCCAGCATGCCTTCCGGACTTGCCTTACCACAGCACTTGTTCAGCCAGAAATGAAAACCTCCTCGAAGCAGATTATGATCCCCCAGTACCCATCGTCCTCAGAAGCACCCCTGCCATGCACACTCACTCACACACAGTCTCTCCCTCCCTGTATAATTCTGATTCTCCCCACCCTTTGAAGGTACAATCCGAGAAGTGAATGCCACAGAGACAACATACAGAACTGCTGCAGGCCAAGTCTCACCACTCCTTAAAAGTCCTAGCTTGGCTTCTCATTCAGCCCACTGCAGTCTCCTAACCAAGCCACACACAAACAGTAAAACCTCCTCCCTCTGTTTTTCAGGACCCTCACTCGATTTCTGGCTCATTCTGGACAGATGGGGAAATGACTAATTGCAAAGCAGAATTCCTTACATTGCAACTTTTCCCAACAGTTCTGTGCTCCTTCAATATGCCCCGAACTGGAGGGGAACATTCTTCTCTTTCCCAGAAGATTGAAAAACTTGACCACAGAACCCATGGGAGGGACAACTGTCCAGCACCAGAGCTTCCTGCCCAGTTGTTGCCTGGTGCCGCCGAAGAAAGCTGCACACGTACTGAGGCGGTAGAAGAGGATGGTGGCCGCAGGCCAAAGGATTGAACAACTGTGGACCCTCAGTGAAGTCATTTAACCCTTGATGAACTCCAATTTTCTCCTCTACCAAATGAGGCTAATGGGAGTGTTTCCTTTCCGGGGTTGTTGTGGGATGGAATATCAATGTGTCAGACACATGGTAATGACAACAGCAATTCTGGAGGTGCAGCCCCCGGAGCGAGTAATGTCTGTGCTTTCCCTCATTTACTTCTCACATGGACTCTGTAAGGTAAGGGACCTTGAGTTGTCTCCATTTCACAGAGAGGTGAAATGATTCCCCCAGACTCTCCCAACCAGTTAGCGGTGATGTAGAAATCTGAACCCAGAGTAACTGCGTCACACACCCAGGCACAAGCCTCTCACAAGGCAGCACATGCCTATGGGGAGAGGGGACTCCCACCCACTGAGGGAACTGCCACCAGAAACATAATGAGGCCCTGAGTTCTTTAGAGCCCCACCTGCCCTGCTCTTCTCTCATCCCAACCTGCTCACCCCATAGTGGGGGAACTACATTGAGACCCCAGGAGCACACAGTTCCAAGCCATGAGTCATAACCGTAATAGTAATGAGCTTTTGTGACATGTTTTACCATGTGCCCAGCACTGAGCCCAGCACCCCACGTGCTCTCATAGGATGCTCAAAGGCCCTATGAAGCGAGCCCCGTGATCCACCCAACTTTACAGATTGAGGAAACAGAGGCTTAGGGAATGAAATCTGCCCAAGGTCACACAACTAGAAATGGTATTACTTCTTTACCCTCAGCGTAAACCATTTTATTTCGTGTAATCAAAGGGAAGAAGAAAAGAAAGGAGAGAAATCATATGTTAAGGGCATATTTCCCCTCTTTCAGTCCCTCTTCCCTTTCTTACCAGCTCAGGTTACAAAGACACCCAGGTGGGAGAGAAGACTGCCTCTAAGGGCTTGGCTGAGTTGGGGGGGTATCCATGGGATAAACCCAGAGGCCCCCAAATTTTCCCAGTTTTTATTTGCTACTAGAAAAGGAGAAGAAAATCCCGCCTCCCTTATGAGGCCTCAGCCAGGAGAAGTAAATGTGATTTTATCACATTTTATATAGATGTGCACAATGGTGATTTTCAAGTCTATGATGGGAAAAATATTTTATATTGTGTGAATCTCATTTCAGACAGGTCCCCAAACCACTCGAAAGCCCTGGTGTCCCCTAGGTGGGATTCTATGAACCCAGCTTTAGCCCCAGCAGCTCCTCTGGTGGGAACTAGAACATGCCTCCTGCCAGTTAGTAACAGGGAAATTCAATTACTTCGCCACTTGTGGCAGGAGGGCAAAGACTGCACATTAAAAGAGCTAAAAATGTCAGGAAGTTATTGGGATGATGACTCTTGCTTGCCAACATTCATATATGAATGCATAATGTCACAGTAAACGAAAAAACACAGGAAGAGGCCAAGAAGATAAGAAAATCGAGAACAAAACAAGCCCAAACACATGGGTTTGCCATCGGTCCTGCCCAGGAAAGGCTGTGCCTCTAGCAAGAGCACCTTTTCCCCACCCCTGGCCTTTCCTGAGCCTTCCTTGCATATTATTCTCAGCCACCGACAGCTTAATTCACAGGCCCCTTCCAACAAGTTAAACTTCAGCCATTTTAAAAAAAAAAAAAAAAAAAAAGAGTTTCCACTGATTTCCTACCTGCACACGCAGGCACGCCGGCCACGCCACACCCTACTGCACCACGAGCTCTCACACCTGGTCGCCTGAACACAACCAAACCCTTCCCATCTGGCCCTCGGGTTACTGGCGTTATCACAACTCTTTTTTTCCCAATGGCAAGCCAGGAAAGATGATAGAACCCGCGTGTGTAGCCAAAAGACTGGCCTCAACTGGTTCAGAGGAGGGAAAAAAATGAGCTGTGCGTCTCTTTATTTTTTTATTTTTTATTTTTTTATTTTTTTTGCCTTTAGCCAAAAGACCAGGGAGCATTTGATGTACAGTCAGCAGGTATTTAAAAAAGAAAGAAAGAAAAAGGAAAAAAAAAAAAAACACTGAAAAGGCTTGGCTGCACTGGGGCCCTGACACGCTCTCATCTAAAGCCTGGCCCTCGGCCAAGTTCATCTGTTAATGGACAACCACAACCAAGGCCCGCACCTCCCCCACCTCCCACTACCCCTCCCGAGTCTTCTCTGTTCTCCTACCTCTTTCGAGCTCCTAAAAACTAGACATCGATTATGTCTGCGCTTTTCCCTTTCTATTCAAGATAAACAAAGTGCTTCAAGTTCAGGGCGCACCCTGGGACCCCTGACAAAACAATCTATCATTCTGTCTGCTAAACCAGTCTGGCTACACCACGGCCAGGGAGAGTAACGCTCCCAATGTACAATTTTCCCTTTGTGCTCCTTCCCTGTTGCCACTAACCTCTTTTCTTTACCACCTTCTCCGGAGCAGATGGACTTGACCACTTTGCTTAAGCCCCTCCTGGCAACCTCAGAAATTAGAGGAAGAAAAAAAAAAAGAGCTCCTGGCTATCCCTCCTCCGGCCCAGGTTTTCCTCCTCCCTGTGTGTTGCCCCCACCGTCCTGCACACACAGACACAAATCCCGTTGGACCCACACAACCTTTTCGACCCTCTCACCACTGACACTAACCCAGAAAATAAATTAAATACTGGGACTGCCCCCTCCTTTGCTTTCTGCAAGAATATTTTAAGTGAGTTTTGTTTTAAATCATATCCATTAATTTACCCTGACTTGCAATTAAATGCAAGTACACTTTTTACAACCAGTACGGAATGTATTAATTATAACTACAAATGGTCAAATAAGAGCGCAGTCCCTCCTAAAAATATTAATAAAATACATAATAAATAATATTAATGAAACAAAAATAGATTCATAAGCCTTGGCCAGGTCTTTTATTATTTCATGCAAAGGGAAAGTCCAGCCAATGAAACTTGCTCCATACACTTCGGCAGGACTCAGACCAACCACTACCATTAAACTCAAGAGCGTGTTTTGGCAGTACCCTGGCATTGGGGGGCCCTGTGCAGACACCACCAGGAGACGCTGACCCCAGTGCCCAAGGCAGGATCCATAACGTCTTAGCCTTCCCATGTGATCAGGAAAAGTTACCCACAGGCTGCTTCCCTCTTCCTAGGTTCCCCAGGCAGCTGTTCTGTCAGTGTCCACCCTGCCCCTCAAAAGACAAATGAAATCCCCCAGACCCAGTGGGAAATAAGCCCACCTAAATGAAGGACTCAAGACTGGGGCACCATGAGCATCTGGGTTAAGGCACGGAATCCTGCACCAGCCTTGGAAGCTGCCTTTGTTCCTGCCACACCGCCAGGCCCCTGCTAACCTGTCTCCACAACACTCTGCCTCACGCCTCACCCCAGCACTCCCTGCCCCTGCCCCTCCCCCCAAATCCAACACACCCACCGCACAATCGAATCTAATTAAGATCAGGAAGAAATTTGCATTTTCTTTTCACTGTACCCCCAGTAATCACAGAAGTTCTTCAAATTTTGAGAATTTTGTTCCTCTGCTAATTATTTCCCTCATTTTGCATTTCAAGGCACAAAGACAGTCTATCTCACTGGTGGTCTATTAATAGTTTGAAGTTTTGAGCATCAGAAGGTGGTTTTTTTTTTTCTTTTAAAACGATTCTGTCATTTCCAGTTTTGTAAAAAGGTTTTATTTTGTTTTGTTTTTGGTTTTTCTTTTTTTGGTGGTAGTGGCATTAATGTTTCTTCAGAAGGACAGCTTCTGGGCCATTCTGGGTATTATGGTTTGGTTTCCCCCTTACAATAGTTACTCTCTGCCTGGTTTACTGATTTACAGAACCTTGGTTATGTGAATGGCGAAAAAGAAAAAAAAAGGAAAGAAAGAAAGAAAATTCCTTGGCATAAGTATATGTTTGCTGATCAAATTTCAGATCATGTGTTGTTCATTATTATGACTTTACTTGAAAAACAGTTTGCCACAGTGAGATGGATTCACTTATATGCTTTCTACCCCTCCACTCCCTTTAAGTACTTTGAAAAACCGTACAATTTTTTTAAAGGTATATTTAAAGCATGAACTGGTTTGGATTAAAACAATGTTTCACCGTCTAAATTCCCTGAAAATACATTTTCGAAAGACTTATGCAAAGCCATATGATTTTGAAGCAGCTAATGAGACTGTCCCACCAACAAAATTTAATGGTGACTTAAGAAATTCTAATACTTTTCATTTACTTCCTGTAGAATTATTTGTGTCCTTGACATTTATACAGTTTCTCCATTATATAACAATCTACCCTGGGTACACTAGATTATGCCAATCTATTAGAATGAAATTTGTACTCCATATAAGCAGAAGTTTCCAGTCCACTTTTGACTTACCATTATGTTTCAATGTAAAGTGTTATTATAGCAGAGTATAAAGCACAGCTCCTCCATGCTCATGTTTTTAACTCTAATACTGTAATCTTTCTTGCTGCTTCTAGGGCTGTGTCAGTGTTTACATTCCTGGAAGTTAAATAAACCGACATGGCAAAACTCCTGGATAGACTGAATAATAAGGCTTGTGATGACTAAATTGTTTACTTTTTACCTTGTTAGGATCCCTTTCTTGTAAAGTTTGGGGGAGAGAGAGAGGAGAGAAAGAGAGAAGAAATGAAGGGAGTGATGCAAGATAGAAGGAGAGAGATTTATACACTGGCTTCCATATGTCACAAAGACCTTCCTATCCACAGCCAACGCAACTGAAGCAGCATGCATAAGTCAGTGTTGCTTGTTTTGTTTTCTTAAATACCAGGTCAGCTGAATACCCCTTTCTCTACTGCCCACTCAGTCCCACATAAAGTATGAAGATTTTTTTTTTTGCCCATTTTCAAATAGCAAATTATCCATTAGATTTCATCATATCTTAGTAAAGCAATTACATCAAGAAAATGATAGTGCGTGTGGAATCAATTATGCATGCAGTTGGCCGGAGACCAAAGGCTGTGAAGTCGGAGAGGGCAGAATCGCTCGACACACACAAATAAAAAGCCCCTGGATCTCACAGATGGACCCCATCAGTTCATCTTACTGCCTAAAAAGTTCATGCACTTAATAATTTATTTGTGTTCTGGATACTGTTTCCCAGCTGAATATTAACAACTTTAAACTGAAGCATGCTTTTAGCATGGTATAGATGGAAGTCGCAGTAGGGCAGTGCTAGGTCCCTCGGAGGTTAAAATTAGAGTTATGTTTCTTACACACTGTTCATTTTCCATCACAATTTATTTTCTTTCATTAAACATTCCTTTTAATCAGAATATCAGTTTCAGTGTTCTGATTCTGCTTGTTAACCAGTGATAAACTCACAAACCCAAGATGAACATCAATAATACAGCACAGGTTATTCAACAGCAAAGGCAAACACCAAAATCACAGGGTCTCAAAAATTGGAAACCATTAGTTAGCACCTTGTTTTCATGACCAGGGCACTCGTGTACCTTGAGGGAGACACTGGGAGCCCAGGGAGCCTGGAGACCAGGATATACTTTGGTGATGAGGGGAGGACACATTGTAGCTCACAGCAGCAGCTGAATGGGAAAACTTACTTGATCTAAAAGATAAAAGAGTCAGCCAAACCCAGGCCCAAGTTCTTTAGGTGCTAGCCATCTATCTAAAGAAGAAATCTAAAGCATTGTTAGAAAGGTTTGTAGTTCTGTAGCCTTCCCTCTTCCCAAGGAGGAACCTGATGTCTTAATACACTGGAATAGCCAAGGCTTCCTGCCATCAAACTGCTAACAATAAAACTGCCCTGCAACGTTCGTGGGGAACAGAAACAGGCAATACATATTTCTCTATGTATCTGGAAGTGCCTCAATCATATACTTAAATTTTACAGTCTTCTCCCCAAATGAGAACAATTTCCAGCCAACACGTTCACAAACTGTACTTAACGTTAAAAGAAAACGGATAAAACATATGTAATTACTCAAGGTTAGACTTCTAATTCCTCAATTCACTAAAGGAAACTTGGCAAGAAGATGCATCATTTTGCTCCTTTCTACTGGGGCATCTGAGGAGGAGAGCCACTGAGGCAGCTAATACACAAAACATGATCAAAAGTGATTAACAACAGCTTCATATGCAAATTGCATTAATGAAGGAGTGCAAAGTCATCATGTAAATTAAATATGTCAAATCTCTTGGTGAACTTTCAATCTTGAGAAGAAAAAACACTGCTTTAATTTTTTTACATCATCAATTTTGCAAGATTGAAAATCTAAGAATCTTGGTGCTATAAACAATTTTCACCTTTTTTTTCTCCTTCAGCAGGCTGACAGGCCAGCCTGATGTGCACCGAATGTACATGTTAATAGGCCAATCAAAAATGCAAAACAATTCGCAATTACTGGAAGGACCTAATGGTCATTAGAATTTACAACTAGGTAATGAACTGAAGTCTGCCCACACCATGCATATTCATAAAGCAATTTAGCCTTTGAAGATTAAAGAAGTGCTTAAAATTCAAATGAGCTTTAGCAAATTATCAGTAAGATTCATCCAAAAAGCAAAGGGTTTTTCTTCCTATGATTTCCTCATTTTTTTAATGCAAAATTGTTATATCTTCCAGACTGAGCTTAAACTAAACATAGAGCTTCTAGTCAAGCCAAAGGGGCTACGAGACAAACAGAGGCTGCAAACATCGTCACGGACTTTGTTCATAAAACTAAGCCCTTAAGAGCCAAACCTATCTCTAAACATGGTAATTTATCAAAAACAGCCCAGAGTCGCTCATAGGCAATACTGCACAGTCCTCCAACAGAACAGATTAACTCGAGTCCCTCCACCCTCCCAAAAAGCCTTTTCCCCCTCAAGTTGTCTCTCCTGTGTAAACATCCACTGTGGTATAAAAACAGCTTTTTCACTGGCTTGGAGTGGCATTAATTTTAGAAGTTTCTGCTTCCAAAGGGAAACCAGCAAGAAAGGAGAGGCACAGGAGGGAGAGGAGCAAGGTTTGGTTTACTTCTGAGGAGTGCATATCCTGTTGCTTGAGATCTACCTTTCTGATTTCCCCCATTCAGCACTAGCCACACTGAATCCATGGTGAACGGGTCATGCAGACATCAGCTGACATTCAGAAAGCCGTGGTGTCCACCCACCACCACCATCCCACCCCAGTTATTAGAGTATCGTGGGAACCTGGATTTTCAGGCTTTCCAATTACTAGTCTGGAGAAGAATCCTTTGCTTGAATGCTAACCCACACCTTGCTAACCTCCTGACATTTAAAAAATTCTAGTGACAGAATTCCCAATGAACTCCTCTTCCACCCAATCCGAACCTCTCCAACCCAGGTGAAAGCAAGAAAGTATATGTTAAGTCCTATCTCAGCTGGTGTGCAAGTCAGACTGAGAATAACAGCTTCGAAAGGCCACGTGTCCGAGCTTACCGCTCCACTGCTAGACCCAAAAGCTCTCTGCTGTGGGGATTTCATTTGAACTGCTATCGAAGAATATTCCAAGAACCTCTCTCCGCACCCTTTTCCCCCTCTCTCCCCCAGCCTCAGACTTTCTCCTAGAGTTGATCTTACCAGAAATGTGGATATTATCAAGGAAATGGGAAAGAGAAGGGAGAAAATCTCAGGTACTACTCCCTGATTTCTTAACTCTCTTATCCTTGGGCGCTGTTCAGAAATGTGCCACATTTTAACATTTATTAGAAAGGATAGGATGCAGAGCTGCATGGAATCCACATCCACAACCAACTGTATGAGCCACAGGTCCACAGTCCTGACCAATTCCGTTTGACACTAATGTTACTCTACATGAGTAGAGTTCAACGAGGGTTGATATGGGATGTGACAGGGTAAATCAGAATTAGATTAAAAACAAAAGTTTAGAAACCAATGCTACACTGCAGAGCAAATGGGACTTGAAGGCCAAATTTCCCCTAACTGCCTTCAAGTGATTTTCCCTATTAGAGCGTTTGCCTGCCACCCCCCTGCTGGCAACACCACAATCACATCAGAAAGTAAAGTGGAATGCATATAGGAAGCCTTGAGATAGTCCTCTTTAAATACAATACCTATATACTTAATATATAGCAATTAACTTCTGGTCAGGAGTGTGCAGGCAGCAGGCTGCCCCAAGCAGATAGGAGGGGAGGGGGGCCCAGAGCTGGGACAAGCACAAAAGACAGGTCCAACAACAATGCCTGCTGTCAGCAGCTGAATTATTTTTATACAGGAATTTTTATCTCTATTGTACAAACAAGTACGTGTCTGTGCTGACTTGTTAAGCAATCCACTTGTATGTAGAATAAGATTTTTTTTTCTTTCTTGCTACCAGTCACACAGCTCCAAGATCAGAAGAAATACATAGTCTTTGAAGCTGCTCAAATGTTTTAGTTAAAAGGACAGCAGTTGTTTTCAAAGATCCAAGAGTATCTTTATCAGAATTAAATTTTTCCTTATTGATTTTTTCCCCTTAACATAACAAAAACATAACATGAGAAGGTTACGATTTATTATTAAAATTTTTTTCAGCCTTTAAATCATTCTTCAGTAGCCAATGTTCACTTTTAAATGTAAAGGAATAATTTTTTTTTAAATCTTAGGGTGCAATAGAGTATGAGAGAGAAACTCATGTGATTTAAGATTTAACATTGGTTAATGCATTGTTCTAACTGGGAACTGAAAAGATCTGGGGCAGGGAAGTTAAAATGGGGAGTAAATGGTTCACTGACGAGTTCCCCCCTAAAAGTAAATAAATCATAAAATCAAGGTATACCCTGAGTTGGTGAAGGAGAATACTTCAGGTTTGGTTCTCTTAGTTTTTTGAGGTTTGTTTTTGTTTGGAGAGAGGGGGGATTGGCCAAATATTAAAACTCTATATTTAAAACGTACAGGATCAGACTTGGCACACAGTGCTTTGTGCTCCAACATAAGAATCCAAGCTACACCTTATTTCTCTAAAAATTAACAGATGTGATTTCCTTGCAGCTTTTTTATGCATCATTACATGTTAAGAAAATGAACAACTGATGAATATAAATAAATTTAAATGCCCTGATGCTTAGCAAAAAGCTTCCTTGTGTTTTTTAGAATGTTCAAAAAGCAAATAGAAAGGCGAGGTAGGTACACAACAACACCGGTGTTCTTTTTGAAGGCACCCTTGCAGGTTTCACCATAATTCCATTTTTTATTTTAATGGGAGTTTTTAATCAGTAGATTCACCTCTATCTAAAACTAAAATCAAATTGTAGGTGTAATTGTTCATCGGCAATGCTAACAACAGTCAGAATACAAACAAAAACTCATTGTGAGTGACCAAAGGTCCCCAGGTATCCCCTTCATCAACATACCTGCTCCAGGTTCCCACTGGGAATTCCCTGGCGGAGACCGATTTAGTTCTGAATAACATGCTGCCAGCCCTATCTGGAAAAGAGTGTGCAAGGCGCCTTCTCACCTCTTTTACAGGAAGTTTAAACCTGATCATCTCACCTTTAGGTACATATAATTTGTTGTTTAGCACTCTGAGAACTTGGTATTTTATCTATTTAAAGAGATCAAAAAGGGAAAAAATAGGGCAGAAGATGGAGTGAGCTGAGGCCCAGCTTAGCTCTGGTGCACACGTCAATCGTGCACTGCGCATTGCCTTAGAGGAGCAACCTGCGCAGGTAAATCTTCCAGCAGCATTGCATCAGATCCGCTCACATCAGTCTCCAGGGTGAACCAAGAGACGACACTTCAGTTCCCTGTCTGCAAACTTCTAATTCGCCAGTTCTTGGCAGCTTATTTTTCCAAGTGTTTTGTTTCAGGAAACATGTATTTTTCTTTATATGTTTTGTGGATCTACCACAACTGCTTCTGACAGCTGTTGATTCTGTTAAATGAACACATAAAAATCTTCTTTAAAACCTCAAGCAATGTGGACTCAAAAATATAATGGTGAAATATTTTAATGGAATTCCAGTTGAAAGTTTTTTTTTAAAAAAAAGTACAAATGAAGGTGCAGAAGTCCTTTAGATCAGTACTAGATTTAAACTGAATGTTTCTCTCTCTCTCTGTGTGTGTGTGTGTGTGTGTGTGTGTGTGTGTGTGTTTAATGGGGAAAGAGGGGTGTTGCAAATCACCACAAATATTTACACTGTACTCCCTTTGTTCAAATCACATACTTTTAACAGGAAAAGCTGGAACTGTGGCTATTTAAAATTTTAAATATTCAAACGCCTGTAATTAACCATATGAAACAAATTATGTTGCATTTCTCCATACCAGCACATGCAAAAAAATTCTGGTGGTGAATTGGGAGGTGGCAGAGTTGGGGAGACAACTCCAAGAGAAGAAAAGGATGATGTTTTCATTTTGCTATAGATCAAAGGAGAACAAGAATGGAAACTGTGGCATATCGAGCATTTTTCCATTGCTGTCTTTCACACTAGGCTATCTAAGTTTATACAATTCCCCAGACTAGCTGCATATTAAGCTTGCTGTGTACAGCTTTATTATGGTGCGGTGGTGGAAGAAGCATTAATATTCCAGCTCCACATCTGACAGGGCATTTACATGCGCCCA
This sequence comes from Theropithecus gelada, assembly GCF_003255815.1. Classification (NCBI taxonomy): domain Eukaryota; kingdom Metazoa; phylum Chordata; class Mammalia; order Primates; family Cercopithecidae; genus Theropithecus; species Theropithecus gelada. The sequence continues at coordinate 81,163,445 of NC_037681.1, forward strand.
TCTGAGCGGCACCTGAGAGCTCCTCCAAGGTGCAGTAACTGTGCACCTATTGTAAAGGCAAATGAAGCTCACCTATTCCCTGCTGGGATCAGAAGTGACCTCACCACCCCCCATGCCTCAAATCCTTCCCTTGCCAACCTAACTCAATGCCATTGCAGAATGACGAATGAGCTCAGAAATAGACCCCAAGTTACTAACCCTGCTAAGAACAGCAAAAGCCTTTGCTGAAATGTTTTAAAAATGCATAGGGAGTGCAGCTGGCCAGTAAAAAGCAAGGAGACAAATTCCAATGAATCCAATATGGAATACGTTACATTCTAAAACTGATTAGAAATACAGTCTGATGTTTACTGGCTTCAAATTGAGTTTGGCATCAAGCATACTGGCTTTAATAATGCTGGCACTTTTAAAATTATTATTATTTTAAATCTGCCTTTGGTCTCTAGGAGCACATGGAGAGAGCTAAAGAATTCTTATTTGTCAGGTTACATTTCCTGGAAATTAAGTTTGTGACAGAAAATGACTCCAGCAGCAATAATATGGTTCGTGCTCAAATTAATTAGGTCATGTTGTAAAAACTACGTGGCAAATTACAAAGGTAAATTTACTGATATTGGCCAGTGCTCTGTACCCTGGTCGTAAAAGGAAGAAGCTGTTTAAGGATGCTCATTTACCTGGGTAGGAGAAAACAACCAAGAAGGGAGGGAGACAATGGTCAATTTCCTATTTGTATTACAAATAAAAATAGTAGTCATTATCCGTTAAATTATATAGGCTGAACGTATTTTATGAACTTTATTAATGTCATCCAAATTGACACATAACATACAAACCTGCTTGATTTGAAATAATGTTAAAAGTGGGCTCTAAGTTAGAATATATTTTTTTTAATCCTTGAAATAACAACACTGCTGACATAGCCATGACCCAAATGAAATCTGAACAAGCAGAAAGGTACTAAAGATCCTTGGTGATTAAATCTCATGCTAAAAAAGTGGCAAGGTGCCAGGCTGGGTCCAGCTTGATGCTAAGTGCTTTTTATTGCACAAAGCTAGTACTACTGTATTTAAAAACAGACTTGGACTTGGGGTAAATTTTGTCAAATGATTTCTTTGTGCAATAAAGGGTGTGCACAGACCAACCAAAGTAGATTAAATTAACATCGAGTGACGCAATCTTGGTGCATCTCCCTCGCTATGCTTTCTACTTTGGTTAAATTTAATATCTCCCCACAAAGGAAAGCCAAACTTTCTTCCTTTCTTACTGACCAGCACGCAAAGCCACCATTCACCTATTCTCTGTTATTAAACACTTTCATTGAGAAATCACAAAAATCTAAAAAATGTTTCCCTAGGATTTGCATGTTTGTTATGTACCCCAATTTAGTACTCCTACATTAGCCAAACTACATGGAGGCTGCAGTGTGAAATTAATGATTTTCCAGGACTCTAAAAGGTGCCATTAATATGCATCCAACTCGCCTCCTCCCTGAGCTGAAGGTTGCCTGTCCTGACCCTGCCTGCACGTTTCTACACCCAGTTGCATTTTCCAGTCCATGTGCAGCTCCACAATTAAATGCCACATTCACTAAGAGAAAGGTGTGCAAAACATATTTCAGATCCTTTATAGTAAAGGCACAACTTGCAACACAACAAGGAATGGGGTGATTTAAGAAATTACAGCACTGGTTGTTGTTTTTTTTAAGCTTTCACAGAATAAACACAGAGAACGGGAGGGAAACTTTGTCCCCCTCTGCTCCTGTTCTTGAAGTGAATACATATTTGTGTTTCCAATAAAAGGCCATTTTTACATTAACTGTCTGTAACAGCAGGAGACAGAAAAACTAACACAATCTCCACATCACACACAGGATGATCTTCATATCACGTGGACCTATTCTCAAAACTATTATTTATAAAAGACGACTAGGAAAATGCACAATGCATCTTTTCTGTGTCACCACAAGGGTAATGTCTAAAGAAGTTTGGGATCTTTAGGATCTGCTACATTTTAGATATATATATTTTTTCCTTTTGGCTTTCCTTAGTAAGTTTAGCAGCCATGCGGGCCACTGTGTTTAATTAAGCTTTCAAAAGTCCTGACAATGCCAACAATTGTAGGACACTTCTGCGGCTCAATCATGCAATCACTGTGACAGTTCTATTTACAATTTGTCTTAGAAAGAGTTTCTCTGACATTGTACTTTGACAAAACATCCAAGCTGCCAGTTCACAACCTTTCTCTGTCTTATTTACAAATACAGCTTGTATATAGGACTCCCAGTTTCATGAACCTGAGTCTTTGGATAGTGGCCTCGCAAACATAGGCTCCCTATGAAAATCCTAGGTATTTATTAGGAAACAATGTTCTCTACTCTCTGGATTCTGAAGGTAAATAAAATGTTCACCAGTATATTGTTTTTGTGGTAGTGGTGTTTTTTTGTTTTAACTGCCATGCTGAAAATTCAGAGGTCAGTCGTTTTTATTCAGAATCACATAAATAAAGAGAAAAGAAAAATAAGTAGTCATAACAGCATACTATAATTTATAGTCTCATTTACATTTATACCACAAGTTACACAAATACATCCTCCAGTTCAGTCTGAGCTAGGAGAGAATCAGAATGGATACAAAAAGAAAAGGTAAGTTAATTTTCTAAATTCTGAAAAGCATATTATATTTGATCTACTTTTAAGTAGCATGCTAATGTATTTCCATTTTGAATTAGATATCTCCCTTCTTTAGAGTATCTGTCTGATATATAATTATTTAAATACCAGCTATACTGTCTAGGCAAATAATTTTAAATACCCTGATATAAATGTCTATGTTATGATTTTAAAGAGAAAAAAATGTTACATATGAACAGGAGCAGACTTTACTACATTTTATAGGATTTGTCATATTTTTTCACTAGTCTCTCAAAAAGTGAACTTTATGACAGCCCAAACCTAATGTAAAGATTCCTATGTGCAATAAGCCAAAACCTTAAATCTGACATGATGGGATCATGCTTGGGTCTTTTCTATAAGGGAACAGCAGTTTCACATTCAGTCATCTTCCATGAATATTTCCCCCATCATAACATATGAGACTAAAAACAAAAGAAAACAAAACAAAACCCCTATTGAAAGCTCTGACTGCAAGTCAAAGGCTGCTGATATCTGAGGGTGGATATTTGACACACACATTGATGAACTGGGCCCACACAACATAAGCTGCTAATTCCCAGCTAAATTAATACTACTTCAGTTATCTCAATGGGTCACAATCACACAATATTTTGAATATTTAAATAAAATGAAAAAATCAACCTGATTAACAACTATGTGTACAGCTCATATGTGTACATGGATGAAATGGGGGAGCACATACCCATCTACTCACCAGGTAAAAAGAATCCTCTCTAAAAAATACTCAGCTTGGGCCAGGTGAGGTGGCTCAAACCTGTAATCCCAGCACTTTGGGAGGCTGAGGCAGGTGGATCACCTGAGGTCAGGAGTTCAAGACCAGCTTGGCCAACATGGTGAAACCCCGTCTCTAGTAAAAATACAAAAATTAGCCAAGCTTGGCGGCGGGTGCCTGTAATCCCAGCTACTAGGGAGTCTGAGGCAGGAGAATCGCTTGAACCTGGGAGGCAGAGGGGCAGAGGTTGCAGTGAACCAAGATCATGCCACCACACTCCAGCCTGGGCAACAAGACCAAAACTCTGTCTCAAAAAAAAACAAAAACAAAAAAAAAAACCTCAGCTTGGAGAGGCCTGAGTACAGTGAAAATGCATACCATTTTACTCAAGATGTAAAGAACTCTGCCTTATTCTCCTATCTGAAAGCCCAGAATTCTAAGTTTTATTTATCTTAGGAAGAATCTGTCACTGTTTTATTCTTGCTTCCTGCCTATAAAATGGTACAGGCTCACAGTGAACTCAAATCCAACTTACATCACTTTAATAAAGGCTTTCCTACCCAGCACGCTTAAATGACTATCTTTTATGTGGTTGCCAAACATATTCTTCTAGAGATTCATCAATATATCTCTTTCCTTAATACAAAAGCATTGCTTCTCTTTTCTTTTTGTGACACAATTCAAATATCTACTGAATGATTACTGTTATTGTTTCCTTCCTCATCATAAAAAGAAAAGCAGACTTGGAATTGCAGAGACGTGTTTTAGAGAAATGGGCTGGGGGTACACACAGAGCCGTCTTCCAGAACTTCGTTTCAGGGGCACCTGAGGGCCAGAGCATCGGAATTTATGTGCAATGGTAGAATGGTAATTTCACCATAGGAAACTCTTAATTCATTACTGTGAATTATGAGAAGTCGTGATTCTAGTTACTGACATCTCACTTTGAGATGTGACCACACTATTTATGTTCAGCCAGTTCCAGGGTGGGAACAGGTGATTAAACACAATGAAAGAAATCAAGACTTTGTAATTATTCATGCACGAAAGGTTTACCTCACCTGGGTCGCAGCACTTTTTGTGCACCCACTGAATATCTTAGACATCTTAGAGAGCTTTTCGTCTCAGTTAAACAATTGATTATTAGCTCTACAAAATATATTTTAAATTTGCTTTTGGCTTCTCCAGGTTCTGCTATTGTACTTGTTCTTTAAAAAAAAAAAAAAAAAAAACAGAACCTTTAGACAACCAGGGAGTTCAAGCAAATATCTTTTATTTCCCTACATAGATTCACAACGATAGCAGTAAAAGCCTTAACTATACATAAGGCCTTCCCCCCAGCTTTTAGATTCCTCCTCCAAATACAGAGGCACAGAATTTTTGAGCTGGTTAATCTGAGACTGAATAACCTATTTGGGACCTCAGTAAGAAGTGTGGTTTTAATTCTTGCTTGACAGACACTGTGTTTTGTCTTTTAAACGAGCAGCTCGATATGTAAATACGATGTTACATCACGCAAGTGTTACTCCATATTTGGTGATTTAGCAAGGCTTTGGATCTCCGAAGACGACAAATCCCCTTCCGCCTGCTCTTGCTTCATTAATCATGCCTTACACTTCTGTTCATTTTCCTTCCAGTCACAAGACAACACATGGAAATGGTCATTCCCACATCCTACTGGGGGGTAGGGAAGATAAAATCTTCACCTACATGTCACATAAGGTAAATGTGGTGGATTCAAGAAATACACTCTGCAAATGCAGCTTCCCCAGTAGCAGATTTCCCATTTCACTAAAGGGAGTGTATCTGAGTGTTATTACAGAAAGCATTAAAAAAAGAAAGAAAATGCCACGTTTGGTTTTAATGATCAAATTCTAGAGGGGGAGAGGAGAAATAATATGACATTTAATCCCCTCTGGACCACTGACCTATTATGGTTCAACTCTGTGGTCAAACTAGGTCAGAGAGACAAGTTCCAGTGAATCAACTGATGATATGCACCACCTTTCCTAAAACTGAACAAACCTCTTGCCTTTCGGGAGCTGGGTGGGGGGCAGATGGAAGAAAGTGATCCACCAACAGGCATGGCATGTCGGTCATCACAGAATCTGTATCGACTTTGTCTAATGTGCTCAATCAAAAAATGTTTTGAGGGTCACTATATAGCGTTGCTGTTTATCACTTAGAGCAGGGAATTTAAGTCCCACTGCTAGCCTTTAATTCCTTTTCCCTTAAGCTGCCGAGAAACCCACACACCTAGCTACCTCCCTGCTAAAATTAACCGAAGGAGGGAGGGCTGTTGAATATGCGTGTGGATTTTTCCAAGAAAATTTTTACATTGTGTTATAGCAGAAACAGTGGAGTCTGGACTGGACATTTGTAAGGGTGACATGTGGCTGTGTAAACCACAAACAAAATCAAGATACATCTGTCAAAACCACATCAGAGACAAGAGAGAGCACAGAGAAGCATTTATCATTTAGCTGAGGAGGCAGGCTGCAGGGAGCAGCCGTTCCTGTCAAACCAACCTTTTGAAATTTCCAACATGCCCTTAAACTTTTCGAGTAAGCATGTCTGTGCGCTTCAGCAACTGCCCTCTCTACTCTGGCCTGGCCAGTCGAAAATGGCATCTTAAAGTCAAGGTCATGGTGTCATCCCACCACGGGGCTGTGTTTAATTACAGCCCCATCCGGGCTGACAGCCAATATGGATCCAAGGCTAGCCCTGAAGCTCAGTTAACTCTTTCCACCTCCTCCAACTACCCTGCCAGCCTAGTCTACTTCAGGGAAGCCTTGAGAACAAGCTGAACCCCTAAGGAGGCCTGGCCAGATGTTCTGAGTCAAACAAGTCGTTAGCTGAACTGCAAATGCCTATATGGCCACTTTGCCTCTGACACGTCACCAAGTCTGGAAATGGACAATGGAACTGGACTAGGTGTAGTAAAATTCAATACTTCGAAATGAGAAGGTGGGGATGGGAAAGAAAAGAAATCCAAAATTGACAGATCCAGAGAGAGGGTGTCTGGTGTGTGTACCTGTCCTGCCTACATCTGATTCAGTTAGGTGGAAAATATTTATTTTTCTGTGTTCTGGACGTAAGCAACAGAAATGATTATTTTAACATTACAGGGCTGTCATGGACAGTCACATGGAGAAATAGAGAAAGCACTTCACCACTCCTTACTGCTTGGCTACAGCACCTCTGAAAATGAAAAGAAAACATGCAAACAGCTTTTCTCCTTGCTTCTCATTTACCTGCTATGTGTTCCTGTTTGGGGCAAATTCCTCTAGATGACGTTGATAAACAATCGTCATCCTCTGGCGTGACCTGGATGCCAACCTCCACGGGATTGGATGCTTTTTTCATCTCGATTGGTGAAGGGGAAGGTGGCTTATCCACAGCTTTTTCTAAGCAGAGGCTGCCATTGCATTGTTTCCGTTTGTGCTCGATAAAAATAAGAATGTCCCCCAACGGGAAGTTCATCTGGCACTGCCCACAGGTGAGGAGGTCATGATCCCCTTCTGGAGCTCCCAACGGGCCGTGGTCTGGTTCATCATCTGTAAGAATGGCTTCAAGAGGTTCGGCTGTGGTTGGAGAAACAAAAGCACAATTATTAGAGTGCCAGAGAGGAGAGAAAGGGGGAAAAGCACATCTCAACCCCATGCCATCCTACCACATCATGTAAAGTGTTTCTAGGCTTCTCTATGTAATACCCAGAAAATGTGAGTATACAAGATGTACAAGGATGTGAAGGTTATCAACCAGAGAGCAAATTTATCAATGAGGCAAATCATCATATATGTATAGAAAACAGTCTTCCTTGCATAACTCCAGAGAACACACACACACACACACATATACACATGCACACACACACAGCAACAAATGTGTCTGGTTTGTAAGTTTAGAAAGAATGCTACTTAAATAGTTAACACAGGGAACATAAAGGAAGTTTAAATAATAACTACAAGAAAAACTGGTTAAAAAAAAAAGTGGAGAGAAACCAAATTTGTTTCTTTTTTCCTATACACTAAGTTGTCCATTGTGCCAAAGAATGAAAGGAGAGGTGAATTAACACACACACCCTTTGTGTGTGAATGTATATACTCCTAAGTAAATAGACATGGCTTCATAAATTAGAAAGCTACTATGTCACACGAAAAATGTGCCACATTTACACTGCCGTAATAAGAAAACGACTGCATGCACCTATGAAACGGATCTAAATAATAATCATGTCGCAGCGTAATTCACACTGCCAAAAACCTTTCTGCTTTCACTCTCAGCAGTGCCACAAAATCAAAGAAATACCAAATTCACTGGCAATACTTCTCAGACACATTAGCTAAATGGGATACTTTTGAGTACTTAAGAAAATAAGCCAATTAGTCATTTTTTTTTTTATTCTGAGAAACGGAATGCCTAAAATATTCTAAATATGTTTGTACTTGGTGGCATCCATGACATAAAAATCAGAATGGTCAAGCAAACACCACATTTCAGAGCAAGGCTGAGAAGTCCTTTCTTTAGACTTGAAATACTTCACCTAATGTTGTCAAAGTTGACTAATTTTCTGAATGAGCTCCAAAATGCTTCATTATGTGACTATTTCTGCACACATAATCACCAGCGGATGGTATAACAAGGTAGCCATGTCTTTTTTTCCTGTTGGCTTTTTTTTTTTTTTAACTTTGTATTAAAATACTCCAGCATCTACTTTACCAGCTTCTATCATTTTTTAACCTTCCAAAGGGGAAAAGAGAGTTGGTAAGTCTCTGCTTATGAAATCTTATGCTTGCTCTATCAAAAGAAAAAAAAAATCACAAAATACAAAACACATCCAGGATGCTGCCAGTTAATAAAACTGAAGCAGAAAATGTACAAGTCTTAAACAGTTAATCAGTCTGACCTTCTTTAGCAAGCTGCCAATTTCACATTTAATGAACTTAAAGCCACAGAGAATCAAAAAATAGATTTTAATTTGAGTGTAGAATATTGGAACAGATTTTGATAAAGTGCAAAAATCCAGTGAACTCAGGTTAAATTTATTTCAACCCTACCCAGGCTGAATATTGAGGGGGAAGATCTGGAGTAACTCCCAGATGTGCTAGGTGAAATAATATTGAGAGAGCCCTGCCTAGCTGCACCTGTGCTCAAGTAGGACATCTCATAATTTCTAGCCTCTGGTACTCCTCCTAATTTAACATAAGGTCACCACAGGAATATGAAGGTTATATTCCTACTAATAAAGACAGTAAAGTAAGCATTTATGTTTCTTTGCCCAACATACTGGCCAAAAGATAAATACAGAATACATATGCATACTTTTCAAATAAAAGAAGACAAACGGAAGTGCTTCTGCATTGTGCCTTTATGTCATTCTTCTCTTACATTTGCTTCTATTTTGACCAAGTGAGGAATAGGGAACTCATTCTCAAAATATTTCTGTTGTCTGAATTAAGGATTTTAAGTACACATTGATAAATGTGGCTTTTTTGTTTAGCATTAGCTGCAAGTTCTGAGGTTTCAGACTGAAGGAAGACTCAGGAAAATATTTTATTTTATCAAAGTTAGTAGTACACAGAACCTTTGCAAAAAAAAAAAATTTTTAATTCCACCGTTAAGATTCTTTTTTTTTTCCCAAGGCCTGACACATTTCTAAAAGTGGGAATATTATTTAGGTGCAAAAGGAAATATTCTCCTAGGTATCAAATAGTTAAAAGTAATGTGGTTCAAAACAGACTTGGTTAAAGTCTTCTAAATGTAGTGACTGAACTGATTTACAATCAAAACCGGGAAATGAAGTGGTAATTCAGAGGTTGCTGATTACACCTCCACATTTCACCTAATTAATTTTATAGGAGGCAAAGTTCTTGAAAATAACAAGATGATCAAATGTACAGATATAAAACCTGTAACCTCAACATTTTCTATGCTCTTAACGTAAATTATTGCTAATTAACAAGAATTATATCCTGATGTATGAAATACGTTTAACATCGGTCTCCTTGCAAAACATTTGGCTAGTGATGTTCAGAGAAATACCAAACTGTGTTTTAATATTGCTGCTATATTATTAAAAATCAGACAAAGTGGGACACAAAGAAAATATGAAAACACAATTCTCATAGTGTAGTCTACTGATTTGCATTGACATCTTTTCTCAGTGGCAATCAACATTTCCTTTCTGGGCATCTGATAATTTCTCTGCATTTTAATGCAAATTCCCCTTTCCCTAAAAACCTTCCTAACCTCAGCCATTTTACCCCCTCCCTCAATTCAACTCCATCCTCCTTCGCCCCAATAATACCAACGTTTCTAAGCTCCGGCCTAAACTCCGGCTACAAAGCAGGGAGTCCTCGATTGAAGTGTAAGGGAGTGAGCAAATAATCATAATAATTAGCCGCGAATTCTTTCTACGAGGGGAGGAAGAAATAGAAAATAAAATGCTTCTACGTTCAAACAGCAAGACAGCCTGGAACGTCTCAATGTCTCTCGGTGGCAGACTGAGATCTCTTTCCTCTCTGTGTAGTTGCAAAAGAATAAATATAACGAAAAAAATAATCCTTATAAGAAATGTTGGTAAGGAGCGAGGGAAACGAGAGCTGCCGAGGAGCGAAGGGGGAGGGGGAAAGGGAGATGTGTCTTCAAGTTTGCTTTCCAAGTCCTTCCCCTTGATTGTCTTAACAGGGTAAAGAAGCAAAAGGAGGCTGAAATTCAGAGAGGAAAAGCAAAGAAACAAAAGCAAAGCCGGGGGCTACGGGCCCGGGGCAGGGGGCCCGGCAGGGGTGGACCGTGCAGAAAGTGAAGTTGGGCGCAGGGACTCTAAGGCACAAAGCGAGCAGCGTGCTGGCTGCAGGCTCCCGCCGCGCTTGCTGCGAACACGTGCAGCAGCGACCGCGGGGTCTTGGGGCCCGGGGGCCCGGCGACAGAGGGCAGCCAGGGGCCCTGACTGCTGCCTCCATGCCCGTCCAGCTCGGCCGTGGGGTGACGGTTCCCTGGGCCCGCCAGTTGGTGAAAAAGGAAGTGAGGTTTGGAAAAACCGGCTGGTTAACCTGGTGCAGTCTCAGTATCTCCGCACACACCTCAAGTGCGGGTCCTGAAATTCATTCTGTGTCTACAAGCTTACACTTTTTACTTTGGGGGATCTCTGCAAATGCGTTTCCCCCGCAATTCTGAGCACTGGGTGTGCGCGCAGAGGTGGCTGCGGTTATTCATTATTAATGAAGCTGCTTGCCCCCATCATTATGATGATAACTATTACTATTGTGATTCCGAGCTCCGAGGCGAGCCACGGGAGGCGGGGAGGGGGGTGCCGGGCTGCAGAGCCGCCGAGCAAGCCAGCCGAGGCCACCGAGGTCTGTGCTTTCCATGGGGGTGAGGGGATGGAAGAAGTGAGCCTGGAGACCAAGTGCAAACTTGCCATATCTCCCTCTTTGGCCATGCCCCGAAGCCCTAGAGCGCGCACTCCCGGTTCCTCCCTACCAAAAATGCCGGCCGCGAAAGAAAGCAAAAACTGCACCCCGCTCCAAGCCCGGCGCGCGCTGGTCTCAGCTCGCGCACGGGGGTGTCGGCCGCGCGCCCGGTCGCTTCTCCGCGGCCCCTGCCAGAAGCATTTTTAAAGTCAAAATGAAGAACAAAGACATACGAGGTGATGGGGGAGAGAAAGGGAATTCTGCCTAACCGTTCGTTCCCCCCACCCCCACCCTCGCAAAGCTTGTTCCTCCCCGGACGAGAATCGCCGGGCAGGAGGTGGGGGAGGCTCTGGTACAGGTTCAAGTTCGCTGAGCTTTCTTGATCTTGTTCTGCCTCCTAGCGACCGAATGGCTCATTCAGCCCACAGAGCAAAGGCGGGGGGCGGGGGGGTGGTCCTGAGGACCGGGATGGCTCCTGCCCCCTCTGCGCACCCAGAAAATGAGGAGAGAAAGTAGCCCCCTCATCCCCTCCCAAACTGGCCCTTTAACCCCGGGACAGGAGGAAGGGGAACTAACCCTCCCTGCCTAGAGTGTCCCAAGATGGACCCAAGAGGGAGAGGGGTACGAGGGAGCAGCCTGGACTGCGCGCCCCAGTCTGTCCTTTGAGCCCCCACTGCATCCTTCCGAAGAAGGGCCTGACTTTCCCGAGTCCTGCGAACACTGCCCTTCCTTCCCGCCGGTACCTGGCCGGGCTGTAACTTCACACCGCCGCGCGCCGCGTCTGATCCGCATCCGGCGCGGCCGGGGGAGTGGGGGGCGGGGGAGAGCGGCGAGGGAGGGATGCGAGGGGGTGGGGAGAGGGAGGGCCCCGCAACGTGCCGGGGCGGGGGAGCTTCCGAAGTGTGTGACAAGTTCCAGGGCCCAGTGAAAAATTCAATTCCCTGTGCGCACCCCCCACCACCACCCCTTTAAAAAAAAAACACAGAACCAAGTATAGGTGGTCCTTTAAAACTGCATCAAAAATTTAAAGTAAGAATCATAAATTGGGTAGGGGGGGAATGTGGGCCCTCACGCCTTTCTTTCCCTTGCTGCCAAACTTTCCTAAGTGCCCACCGCCCGCCTTTCAGGCGCAGTCAGCGGGAGACAGCCAACACCACCACCTCTTATATAGACTCACAAGAACCTCAGACCCAGCCAGGCCTGGGGAACAGGGCAAGCCCCAAAGGGTGAAGTGCTCGGGGTCCCAGGATCCAGCACCCTCAAAATGCATACTCAAACACACTTCTGCCCTGCCCTTTCCCGGCAACCCCGCCACCTGGCCTGGCCGTGCTGGGGGAGCAGGGGGACTCGTGGCCAGACCGGGCAGGGTGGGGGGTGGGCAGGGAAAGCACGTGGTGACCTCCTCGCGGTCCCGAGCTGTGGACAAGAGACATCTGAGAGAGTACCCAGGGCAGAGGGGAGGGGAGGCGCAGAACGCGCTTTTACAGTTGCTTTGCAAAATAAAAATGCTTTGCAAAGCCGAGTTTCACCCAGCCGATTTCGCAGTCTGGGAGGTCGAGAAGAGGTCTGGGCATTGTGCTGGGGGCAGACCAGGACCGCGGGCCAGGCTAGCGCGGAGTCACTGCGTGGCCTGCCGCCGTGCCTGGCGGGTGGGCGGCGGGCACCGGGTGGGCGATCCGGGGCTGGTCTGGGGCGCGGTGAGGTGGGGCAAGGCCCGGGCGAGGCCAGGCCGCCGCCGCCGCCTGCTCCGGGGCTGCCGCGCCGCGCTCGGTCCTCTGTCTGTTTGTTGGCAGGAGGCTCCCGCACACGCGGTGCTTGTAAACATTCAGACACGAGATTTTTCCCAATCAAAATCCACTTCCACTTTTTTTGAAAATCTTCCAAAAAATAGTAAGAGGAGGGAGTTCCTCTCTCCCTCTCCGTGCCGCCGGCGCCCTAAGTTTGCAACTGAAGGGGTTTTGGGGAACAGGGTGATTGTAAATTTTTTTCTGGATTAGAGATTGTGAGATTTTTGCAGGGGGGCTGGTGGGGGAGTCAAAGAGAAGGCCGTCACAGAAAAGGGTTGGCAGAGCGTTTGGCTTCGATTTGGGGGCAAGAAATTGTACATTCTCTTGCCTTGTTTTATTTATTTTATTTTTATGTATTTGTTTGTTTATGTGCCAGTCTTCTCCTTGCTGCCTCTGAGGTTCGGTCGGGAGGGGAGGGCAGCGGCAACCCAGGCGGCAGCAGTCCGGGCTCCCTCCCTCCCTCTCCCGCGTGCCCCCGGCCGCCTCCTCCCCCGGCCCTGGCTCCTGCCCTTCGGCGGCGGCGGCGGCGGCGGCGGCGGCGGCGGCGCGGGAGGGCAAGCGCGAGGAGCCGGCACAAAAGGCAGCGGGACAAACACCCACCTCGGGCCGGAACAAAAGGCGGCAGTGCCGGCCGCGTCTCCTGTCCTTCCCGGTCCCACGGCTCTCCCCGCCGCCGCGGCCCCTCTCCCGACTCGGCGGACTCAGGAGCGCCGGGGGCCCCTTTCCACAGTCCCACTTTCTCACTATTGTGGGGATGACTACTTTCCTCACGCTGCACACTTGACCGTGAGCGCGCTGGTGTCCAAAGGCCAGTCTCACCTCTTTTCTCCCCGGGAATCGTTTTTTAGACTTGTACTCACTCACTTCCCCCCCCACCCCGCCAATTTCTTACGGTGAGTGGGAAGCAACCTCCCTTTCCCCACCAGCTCCCACCCCCAGGTTTGCATGTGAGTTGTTCGCATCCTTAGCATTGTTCATTATTTTGCAAAACTGGGGGGGGTGGCGGTGGAATCATTGCATTCCTTTTCGAAAAGAGAAATAAAGCAGCGGAAAGGAGGAAAGAGGAGGAGTCAAATTTTTGTAAAATTAAATAAAATTAAAAGGTGCGTACTGTCTCAAAAGTGCATACACGGCAATTGTTCGAGATGGGATGAGGGTTTTTCCCCCTTTAATCTCTTTTACCTCGACTCTCGGAGGTCTTTCTCGTGAAAAATTTAAAAATGCATGCACACACCCCTCTCTCCCCCTCGCTTTTGCTTCTAGTCCTGCGCGCTCTCGTGATTATTAATAATTATTATTACTATTATTGGGTTACTTACGCGAGAATTCCCGTTTGCTTAAGTGCTGGGGTTTGCCTTGCTTGCGGCGAGACATGGTGGGCTGCGGGGCGGGCGGGCGGCGGCGGCGGCGGCGGCGGCGGCGGCGGGCGGACGACGGCTCGGTTCACATCGGGAGAGCCGGGTTAGAAAGAAGGAGACTCCAGAGAAAATATCTTCATCAGTGCCTTTTGACATCCAAAATAAATTAGAAATAATACAAAGATGGCGCAGGGAAGATGAATTGTGGGAGAGCCGTCATGGCTTTTTTTTTAAGCAAAAAAAAAAAAAAAAAAAAAAAAAGGGAGAGAGAGAGAGAGAGAGAGAAGAGAGATAGAGGAAGAGAGAGAGAGAGAGATGAAAAAAATGGCAAAAGCCCCCCTGAGCTGCAAGTTCAAGTGCGGACGTGACGTCCCTGCGAACTTGAACGTCAGGAGTCTGGATGGACAGAGACACACAAAACATGGGCAGGGCGAGCAGGAGAGAAGGGGAGGAGGGAAGGGGAAGCTCACACCAATGGACACACATCAGGGGCTGGACATGAAAAAGAGACCAGGACAAGCCAATGGCCAGTGCGGGGCGGGGGAGGTGCGGGGCGGGGGGCTCCGCGGACGCCAGACGCGGCCCCCGGGGGAGGGGCGGGCCGAGGGGAGGGGGCGCTGGGGCCGCAGGCTCACCAGTGGCCGCAGCGAGCGCCGCGGCGGTGGCGTGGCCGGGAGAGAAGAAGGGGGGGGCGGGGGGGGGGGGAAGGGGGGGGGGGGAGCAAGACGTGCGCCCTGCTCCCCCCCACACACGCGGGCCCTAAAATGAAAGATTATTCAAAAAAGGAAAAAATAGAGCGAGAGTGCACCGGGAGGCTGCAGCCCCGGGCTGGGGAAGCGCGGGCGGAGGGAAGCCAGGTAGAGTTGCTCCCGGACACCCTCCTCCGTACGCACACCCACTTCCCCTCCCCGCCGCCGCCGCGCTTGCTCCCCGCGTGCGGACGCCAGGGGCCGAAGTAAAAGCCCCGAGCCCGCGGCTGCGCTCGGGAAACTTTGCCCGAGGAGAGGACAGCAAAGAAAAATCACCCGAAGTTGAGAGCTGAGCCTCCAAGTTACAGCTCCGCAGCGGGCGAGGGGAGACGGGAGGGAGCGCACGGCAACGCGGAATCTAGCCCAAGTTTGGAGGGTTGCAGGTCCGGAAGGGCAGCGCCCGAGTCTCCAGGAGCCCGGGCGGCCTGGAAAGAGGGGACCAGGGAGAGGGAGGTGGCGCAGGCCAGGGCCCGAGGGCGCCCCCAAGGCCGAGCCAGGGACCCGGGATCTGAGCGCCCCGCCAAGCGACTGGGTCTGAATGCAACTGGAAGTGCCGAGTCCCCGGCTCCTAAGGGTCGCGGAAAGAGAGCACGAGGAATAAAGAACGAGGAGCCAGAGTCTGGCCCCCGGAGGGGAGCGCCGGGGGCCTGGGCGAGAGAGGCGCCGAGGCGTCCACCTCTCTGAGCGGCCGAGGACAAAGCGCGGGCAATCCCGGGAGTCCCAGTCCCTGGGAATGTGCTCCCGGCGCCGCGGGAGGTCCCCGAGCCGGGTCCCTGGGAGGGACACACCCCCTCCCACTCCAGAGCAACTGCAAAAGCACAGAGGGATGGAAAGAAAATGTTTCTTACGGGCAGAGCACAACTGTTCCTGTGCTGTTACCCAGGGAAAAAGAAAATGGGGAATGGAGAGAGAGCGACAGGCTCGCAGCAGCAGCGGGGAGGCCACGGTGGTGAGATGACCGCCCCGGGTCAGCGCCGCGCTCCCCAGGCGCCGCCCGCCAAGGCGCACACCCGGGAGCCAGCAGCCCCCTCTCGCCTTTCTGCAGACGTTCCCTGGAAATTAGGGAAGACCTGTTGGAAATAAAACCCTGTCTCTTTAATGCACACACGCACACACACGCGCGTGCTGCCGCTGTCAAAAAGCGGGCTTCACTCTGGCGTGGGATACTTTCAGTTTTACGTAAAATGTACAGCAACAGCACCCCCTGCGATTGGAAAGTTTATTCAGAAACGTGCCTGTAAAGTCCCCCGGCGCCTCCCGCCTCCCAGCCTCCCTGCCTGCCAGCACCACTCTGCAGCCGCCGCCGCCGCCGCCGGGGAGATCGCGGTCCGATTCCAAATCGGGAAGGGGCTGGGGGGAGAGGAGAATGAACTCAGGTCCAAGGGAGATGCGGAGGGTGCAGGGTGGAGGCGGGTCGCCACGGCCCGCGAGACCCTGAGCTGCAGGTGGATATGTGTGAGTGTGTCTACAGAGCGAGGAGCCCTCCTTCCCTCTCCTCGGAGCGGTTCCACAACCCCCGTCTTCTCATCCCCCTCTTCAGTCTAAGGGGTGTCGTTTCCGGAAACTCACCCACCCGGTGGGGGGCTTTATTGTTTTAAGCGAGGGTCCCGGGCTTGCACGCGCTCACCCATCCCGCAACCCTACCGGCAAGCGGCTGTTTATTCCTGTGTCGTCTTAGTAAAGTTTCAAGTCTACTGTGTTAGAAAATGACTGGCTTGCCTAGCTCGGCGGAGCTTCGGACCCCTCTAAGGAAGAAAAGGAGGTTTTGATGCTCAACATTGAGAGTGATGTGGGCTGGACTGGGATTGTCTCAATGTGGTTTGTTGTTTGTTGTTGTTTCCCTCCAGTTTGCGGGGGGCGGTGAGACCTCAAATTCTGTTTAAGAAGCGGGAAGATTCACTAGAACTTAAGCTCTGTAGCTTGTGTGTGACACCATTTCCCCTTTTCACTGAGTTCTTCAGAGCAGGTCAGCATCTCTATTCCATCACAGTCTGTTTTTTGTCTTGTTAAACCAGCCTTGGAGTCACCAAAAGAATGTCTTCTTGGGGGGTGGCGGGGGAGGACGAAGTGGGGGACAGTTGGAGGGAAGGTGAAGAGAGGGAAGAAGAAAGTGCAACTGGGAGGCCTTTGAAAAATAAATAAATAAAAGAAAAGCCCCTTCAGGTAACAATAGTGAGCCAGATTCTTTCAGAACCAGGCTTTTCAGATTTGAATATTGTTCCCACCCATCCATAAAAATCCATCTATGACGAAGATATAGAAATGAGCGAGTGAGTGTTGTGGAAATATATATATATGTGTGTGTGATTTATATATAATGGTGTGTATAAAGCTTTTCGGGGTTGGCTATAGTGTAAAAAGTAATGACTTTATTACCTCTGAAAGGTTCTGTGGTTCACATTTAACAGTCTTCTGAATTACAATTCATTACACAATTGTGTGCGCTCTAACGACGGCACCCTATCAGGGCCGCTATCTGTGGTTATTTCCAATAAATAACTGGCAACATTTTATTGATTTTCCTTTTTTAAAAAAAAATCATAGGAAATTAAGCACTTAGTTACAAGTAGGTCTGCTATGTTATTGCACTTGTTTCAGATTCCGGGGGTTCCTTCCGAAACCACATCTTAAAACATACGTTAAAAAGCCAGTTTTGCAGCAGCTTTCCCTGGGTGCCAATGGAGAGGTAAGCAGTGACTATTCCCCGATTAACATATATTTAATTTCACCATCATAATATACCCAGGGTGAAATGGGAAGTGCCCTCCGCTTCCGCCCCTCCCCCAGCCAGATTTCACCCAGTCCAGAAAACCACGGCTGTGTGTCGGCATTTGATCCCTCCTGGTCGTTGACCCCCCTCCTCGGCCCCTGGTGCCCTCCTCTACGGTGACACCCCCTCCCTCAGCACTGCTGGATGCTCACTAAAGCGCCCGAAAGTGGGGGAGGGGAGGGTTTGTATGTGTGTTTAAAGAAAGATGTGTCGTTTTAAGAGATTTTAAAATATTACATAAGTATTGATTAATGATGCAGGTGGTTTTGTAGAGGGGGTGAAAGGTCACTTTAAATGCGCACACTTGGATACACAGTAAGTATATTTACCTTTCCAGAAGTGGCTTTTAGAAAGTCATAATTTATGACAACGTTAAAATTATTTTCTGGCCGTTCAGTTAACTTCGTTTGGAGCTGTGGAGCTGTTGCTGCTCCCATTGAAAGGGTAATTACGTTCCGTGGGCTCTTTCCCAAACCTTTGGTGACGACACTGCGTGTAAACTCCAGGCCAGCAGACGACCCCTCCCCTTCCCTCCTCCCCCTTTTTATCTTGCCCGCGGAGGAGACGCCCCAGGACTTCCTGCAGTATATATTCTGCCTCTGATCTCCGTACTTAATAGCCAAGTCCTAGTTTATGCTTTATAATGTGTTGACAAGTTTTCTAACAGACTTTCTGAAATAATGTACATATATTCACGTCAGTTAGAAACCCACCGTATTTTTAGAGTTGAGTAGATCTATACCCTAATGCAGTGAGAGAGTGTAAATCATACAGGATTTCATAGTCCTTTCAGTAGTTTTCGGTATGAAGTATGAGCCGCGTGGCCTCCAGACGTAACCTTTTAGAAAAAAAGACAGTGCTTTTATTTTATGGTGTAAAGTGCTTTTAGCTCCAGGGCTCTGAACGTGAATGTGGTCAACAAACAGCTCGAAGAGGAAGACTTAATACAGTCCCAGCCCTCGGACTGAGGATCGCCTGGCGCGAGGGACTCGGGCTGAGCTGGAAGATGAAGGGTTAAAAGGTCTGTCAGGATGGAAACTACAAGATTAAAATAAAATATTCGCTGTCTGCCTTTAGGGGGAAACACCTTCATAGACTTAAAGATAAATAAGTGAATGACTGAATGAATGATTAAAAATACAATCATTCCCTTCTTGATTTTTACGTTAGCCTTTTTTCTTCTTTTTATTTCTTTTATTTTATTTTTATTTTTTGTTTTGTTTTTCCTAATCAGCAGGTCACAAAATAGAGAACAGGCAGTCATCTTCATATAAATAAAACTTAGGTTTGGATTCTATGCTTGGCATAGGCTTTGTATTTTGGGTTCTCAAGGATGGGAGTGCTAGGCTGCTGTTGAGACAAAGGAAAAATGAATTTTAAAATGTTAGGGATGGTTGAGTGCGGTGGCTCACACCTGTAATCCCAGCACTTTGGGAAGCTGAGGCAGGAGGATCACTTGAGGTCAGGAGTTGAAGACCAGCCTGGCCAGCATTGTGAAACCCCATCTCTACTAAAAATACAAAAAATTGCTGGGCATGGTGGTGCAGGCCTGTAGTCCCAGCTACTTGGGAGGCTGAGGCACAAGAATCACTTGAACCTGGGGAACAGAGGTTGCTGTGAGCCAAGATCATGTCACTGCACTCCAGCCTGGGTTACAGAGTGAGAACCTGTCTCAAAAAAATAATAATAAAAATGTTGGGGAGTTGCTTGTGGAAGAGGGTGAGCCTCTTTTTCCTCCTCTACTCCCAGTGTGACCCAGAGGCTGGGAGGTCCCTGGAGGACAGTATTTATACCTTCCATAAAGGCACAGACATCCCCCAAGGAGGCTCCTGGGAGAACCATTAGTCTGGCATCTTTCTCTCCAGGTTTCCTAGGCCTTTAGCTAGCTGGCAGTCAGCGCTTCAAATACCTGAATGAACCCATCCAAAGGAAAAGGAAAGAAGGAAGGAAGGGAGGGAGGGAAGGAGGGAAGGCAGAAGGGAAGGAAGGAAGGAAGGAAGGAAGGAAGGAAGGAAGGAAGGAAGGAAGGAAGGAAGGAAGGAAGGAAGGAAGGAAGCAAGGAAGGAAGGAAGCAAGGAAGGAAGGAAGGTAGGTGCTGAATCTACTCTAAGTCTATACTTGCCTCTAGACGAGGCTGCTGTGTGCTAAGTCAACAATGTATGGGGAAGAGGGAGCAGTAGTCTTACCACATAAGTAAGGGGCCCCTTGGAAGAGACAAAGAGTTCTAGTTAGAACACTACTAAATGACAAATGCTCAGTTTAGGTTCCTAATATTGACATCAAAGACACGTAGGTGCTGGGCAATGCTGCCAGTCCAATGAATGTACTGCACTAGAGAGTTCCTAGTGCAATACTCAGCACACAGTAGATGCTCAATAAATGGTCTTTGAAAAATAATAAATTTATTTGATAAACAATAATTTGATAAATAAGAAATTAATAAATCCTATCACCACATACATGAAACCAACATAACCATCCAAATTCTATTCATTTTCCCCAAAAACTAATAAGGCTTTGATCAGGCAACCCTATTCCAAGAGTGTGTTTAAACATAAAAGTGATTCCCACCAAGGATGAGCTCAGAAAAGATTATCTCGAATATCAGAGCAGCTGAACAAGTAACAATACAAGATATTTCCATCATCTCCAGTAGCATACATTATCAAATATCTTCCAAATAAGCCAGTATCAATAACCTGTTATCAAATGATTTCTTTCTTTTAACATTCCTTTTTGGATACGTACAAATCTGCTTTCTCAAATGAGACTACTTTTAAAGGAAAAAAATATATAATCAAAACAATCTAAAATAAAAGGTATTCCAAACTTGATTCTCTATGCTTCCCCACCCCATGCATCTTTTACCTTTAGCAAGGGAATAATTTTTTAATACATGTTTTTCAAACCCAACCTTAAAAACAACCTTCACCTATATGCCTCTCTCTCGTAAATAAAAAGAAAAGCAATGCACACACACACACATCTGGTCTGACATTTTGTACAGCCAGCTTCAGCCCAGTGTGATTTAAAACAATGTGAGTTAAAAACCTCTTAAAATTTGGGTTTATAATGGAAACGCTGACAGACTCTTAATTATAGCAGCCCTGCCAGACACTGCTATAATGAAATAGTTGTGCTTTCATTACTATAGAGGCACTATAGTTAAGGGTCTGTCAGTGTTTCTATTATAAACCCCAAGTTTAAGAGGTTTATAACTTAGGCTATTTAAATGGCACTGGGTGGAATTCAAGTTATCAGTCCAGATGTGAAGTTGTTTTATAAAAGGCAGAATAACTCAGCTGAGGAAGCTTTTGGATTTGGATCGATCTCTCTCTCTCTCTCTCCCCGCCCCCCCCCCCATTTCTCTCTCTCTCTCTCTCCTGTTTCTCTCTCTCTCTCTCCCTCTCTCTCCTCCAGAACATTTCAGAATGTTTTTAGTAGTTTCAGATGGTCTTATTGCCAGCTTCTAGCTATGACTTCACTGTCTAAAAGGAAATTTTATAGGCGGTTAGTCCTTTATTTGGACAAGTACTCTTTGCGATTTTATAAGTTTTTATTATTTTGTCCTGGAGTATGTATGTGTGGGTGTGTGTGTTCCTACATATATATAGGCACACACACAGAAAGAAGCAACTTAAAAATCAAGATTATATGCCAAGGAATGTTGCGACCTCATACATATACACAGAGGTATGCATTCTGTGCTACCTTCTGATGAAAAAGTATGAACTTACCAGAAAGGAAAAATAAAGCACCTCAGATCATCTTAATCCTGTCTATCAACTGTGTGGTAAAAATAAGAGTTAGTATTCACATCTTATTTCGTAAAAGGTATAGCTTTCCCAGCATCACTTGGTTTGTTTGGAAGGCAATAGCATGGTGCAGTCATCCCTGAGCTACCCAAGGACTGTACACAAACACCATGTATTTCTCTGCTTGACTTTGATTGTTGACAGATTGATGAAGAATTTACTTTGTATTATGCGATGGACCAGAGTTTTGAAATATGTACTATTAACCTGGTGTATCACCACAATATGAAACTAATGTTTATGGGTGATGATGTGACTGATGCTGATTATGTGCATGAGGAAAAAAAGGATGGTGGTGGTAACGATGATGATGGTGGCAATAGGGGTGGCGGTGGTGGCAGTGATGATACTGGTGGTGATGGTGGTGGAGAAGGTAGTGCTGACAGGCTGGGGAGTGGCAGTTTCTCTAATTAACATGTCCACCAGAGGGCAGTAGAAATAGGATGAAAGATGGGCTAAGGTTAGAAGCTCTAACACATTGTTTCTCCAAATCTTGTTGCTTTAGAAAAGCCACTCTATAATAAAGATCAGGTGGCAGACAAGTTAAAGTGAAGTTTTTTTTTTTTTCTTTTTTTTTTTTTTTTTTTGAGACGGAGTCTCGCTCTGCCGCCCAGGCTGGAGTGCTGTGGCCGGATCTCAGCTCACGGCAAGCTCCGCCTCCCGGGTTTACGCCATTCTCCTGCCTCAGCCTCCCGAGTAGCTGGGACTACAGGCGCCGGCCACCGCGCCCGGCTAGTTTTTTGTATTTTTTAGTAGAGACGGGGTTTCACCGCGTTAGCCAGGATGGTCTCGATCTCCTGACCTCGTGATCCGCCCGTCTCGGCCTCCCAAAGTGCTGGGATTACAGGCTTGAGCCACCGCGCCCGGCCTAAAGTGAAGTTTTTAAATGCATGAGCTCATGGCCCCTCCACCAAGATGTGGCCTTGGCTGGGTGTTGTTGGCAGCCCCTAAGGTCACTGACTTCACACAGAAAGGCCCACCAAGAGCTCTGCAGCAACCACATGTGCGTTCAGAAATCTTTCCACTTTCAGAAGAGCAGTTCCTTTCCTCTATTCCCTCTGACTGGGATCAGACCACCAAATTAGACCACTGAGGACCACAGGCTTTGATCATTCTCACTTCACAATAGCTTTAGTTGGTCTCCTCTGGAATTCAATGGGTGATAAAAGGGAAGCAGTCATCAAAACATGTCACCAGGCTCAAGTTCCTTCTCTACCAGTGTCTCATAAACTCCACAATTGCCTAGCCCCATAACCACTCCAGCTGCATGCCAGTCATTCCCAGAGGGCACTGCACAACCCAGACTATTCTGGTCCCTTCTCTAGAAATTAAGACTTTTTTTTTTTTTTTTTTTTTCATGATAGTCAAAAGTCTTTTTTTTTTTTTTTTTCTTGTCAAATTCAGCAAAGGGAACTTTTCTGGGATAAAATACCTATCCCTCTGTCATCTTTCTTTGGTAGCTTAGTAGAGAATAAACAAATCTCTCTATTCTCCCATTCCCAGTTGCACACAACCCGCCTGTTTTCTCTTTCTCTTAAAAAAAATCATTGCACAAGTTCAGTTATCTAAACCTCCAGATTCCTATAAAATGAAGAATCTGGTCCTAAGAATTGTTATTCTTTCCTTCTTTATGGAGCACTGCACTGTGCAAACATAAGATGTGGTCCCTGCTTTTGGATGATTGGTTTTGTTTTGTTTTGTTTTGTTTTTTAAGGCACTAAGACACACATACATAGGCACAAGCATTTCACATAAAGTTCACCAGTCATACATGCCAAAGCCATACAAATGCACACTATTATCCTATTTTGTATAGCCCTAGCTTCATATTACTGATTTAAGGGGTTCTAAACCTATAGCAAGGATCTATGTGAAGCAACACAGATCTGGTCACTCTGACACCAGATTTGTACTTTCTGGAGAAAAACTTGATTTCCCTTAAATGAGAATGGTAAATAATGAGGTCTGGTCATAGATACCTGTGATCATCTATCACTATCACAGTTTTTATAATGTTTTCAAATGGCTTAACTAGTTACTTTTGAGAAATGAGCTTTCTGTGCTACCACTTGTTTTGTAGGCAATATTATGGACTGTTCCTAACATGTATTTGTGAATGTGCCTTTTTTTTTTTTTTTTTTTTTTTTTTTTGAGACAGAGTCTCGCTCTGTTGCTGCTGGAATGCAGTGGCACAATCTTGGCTCACTGCAACCTCTGCCTCCAGGTTCAAGCAGTTCTCCCTACCTCAGCCTCCTGAGTAGCTGGAATTACAGGTGCCCACCACCATGCCGGGCTAATTTTTGTACTTTTTTTAGTAGAGACGGGGTTTCACTATGTTGACCACACTGGCCTTGAACTCCTGACCTCAGGTGATCCAACCGCCTGGTCCCCCAAGGTGCTGGGATTATAGGCATCAGCCACTGCGCCCAGCCCATTTTTTAAGTGACATTATTTTGGTTCCCTAACACATAGTAGGCACTTAATACATTTGCTGAATCAAGGAATGAATTCCACAGATATATTTTCAGTTGCTGCTGCCAGTGAAAAAGACATGGGTATTTGCGTTTGCTCACTAATAAGTACTCAATAATAGAAAATTATTTTATTTCATTTTTTAAATAGTTAAGAAACATGGGCCATTTGCACTGCTATTTAACCTGCATATTATAAACTCCACACCCACTTCCATCAGTGGGAAACAATTACATGTCTCTCTGTGTATATTTCATATAATATCTGTGTATATATGTGTGTATAATATCTTTGTATATATGTCATAAAAGCTACCACATCACCCAAGTCCTAAGATGTTAGGGCTTACAGGGCACAGTCTCTGTCATTTTCATCTTTCTCTCCCTCAGCACAGAGTAGAACCTTAGGAAAATGTCTGGTACATGAACAAAGACTTACAAAGTAAACCACTTAGATTCCCAGGAACTTCAAAATCCTATCTACCATAGACAAAATGTCCTTTTTATTGTTCTCAATTCTCAGATTTTGAAATGCAGCAAAATATTCAAAGAGCCAAATTTCAAGAGCATCATAACAGTAACTCTGAGAGACTAATTCTGGAGCCTGATTCTCCAGACACTACGTTCTTTAAATATCAAGACCTGTCTAGCTGGTTTTCATTTGCAACAGGCAAAGCTCACAGAGCTTTATATGGGCAACCCCCTTCCCATACACCCCCAAACAGTGATTTTTTCTGTCCTGGCTCAGGGAGCAAGGGAAATATCACTATGTGCTCTTGACATATGATGAAGAAAGAAGTATGACCTCCTCTTCTCAAAATATTGAATCTTGAACTCAGAGCTTAATTAGTAGGAGAAAACACAAAATTAGTAGATTTTTAAAATAAACTCAGCTTCTGACTACAAATATATTAGGGGGAAGCATATACATTATTTGAATATTAAGCACATAAGGGGATTTTGCTGAAGATTATAGATCTTCTGCTTGTATTGATTTAAAGGTTCTAGAAAATTTTAAATATGCTCATTTAAAAACATGTTTTATAAGAAATCAACTCTCCTTCATAGGAACATGCAGCTCTCCATTTTTTTCTTTTATTTTAGCATAAATAAACTGAGAAGCAGCCTCAAACCAAAAAGGAACTCCTTTCTTTAAAAAAAATGATATGATTTTAGCTTTAGTAACGTCTTCAGAATTCCAAGATGGATCGTTTCTTTCCACTGATCTTCACATGTAAGGGGTTAGATCTCTTTAAGTTAATGTGACAAAGAAAGAAATTCAAATGCTGGGTCCAGACTGTGTTTTCAGCTACTTTACCCTCAGTAAGATTGACATGATATCTGATTTGTAGTAACAACCAAAATTAATACATTTATGACAATGCTAAAAAGTAGTGCTTCAATACTTCCAATTTTTAAACATTCTAGAAGGAAGAAGATTGTCACTATGGATGCTAAAAGGGAAAAAAGATCCTGATTTTAGTTGGTATCTTTTATTAATTTTTTAGGGATGAGATTAACCAGCAGCCAGGAAACAAATATTAATCCTGAGGTACATTTTTTTTTCAACATAATACCAAATGCCTAAACATTGTGTGTAAACTTGCACTGAAATAATAAGATGATGGCAGTAATTATTTCACTGAAAATTTCCCCAGCCAGAGTAACAAGCAGAGAGATCACCTAATGTTACACTGAGAGGTAGAATATAAGAACACGTAGTGCTGTGGTGACTAATGGGTGATAAGAGAATCCTTCTGCTTGCTGTTTGGGCATTTGTGTCTCCAGTATTATTGATAGCACATATTATTTTTACTACATGGTATCTTTATTACATAAAACCTAATTGCAGGAAAAATTATTTTTATCCTCTTGATTTTGATAGGCATTTGCACAGAAAGGGTAAGATACAGCGAAGGCCATATCTTATGGAATTCCACTATCACGAAGGATGTGCTGATGATTGCTGATACCAGTTCTATTAGCACCGTGTACACCGGCCTTTTAAAAGAAAAGGAAATTAAGTACAATAGACTTGTGATAAAATAAGAAAGAGGTTCTGGTAAAGATACAGGGAGGAAGCAGGATGACTCAGAATTAAAGCTTCAGTCTCATCCTCCCTGAATGTTCCTGTGTCCAAGTATCGCCAACTAAAGAGTATATGAAATCTCTCACTGAACTGAAACCCCTGGTGAAACAGCAGATTAACTGCACCTTGGTCCTGAGGTGGAGATAAGATTAGATTTTTCTGGGTGTAATTTCAATTATGGTGCTGATTTTTGGTGGAATGGTTTTCAAGAGAGCAAGCTGAGTAACAAAAATCTGGCATCCACAACCAAACAGGCCTGAGTGTCTGGACCATGGACAGCTTCCACAAAGAGGGTCAGTCAAGAAGGGCTGAAAGAAAAGGTATATCAAAAGTATCCTTGGAACTCAGAGCCAATAAAAATGAAACTATCCTCTTCTGAGACCTAATTAACTTTTATATCCAGAGGTTCACTGCACATTTGTTCTTTGCTTATGACGAGAACTAAAAAAATGTATGTGCCATGGAACTAGGGTTTTAAATGATCTATTGCATGGCTTTTCCTTAACTGTAAGGAATTTTCTGTTCTTTAGAGGTAGTCATTCAATGAATAAGTAAGTCTATGCTAATTTTTTTCTCAAAACATTAAGTATTTTCCTATACCTATTTCCAAGGAATCAGGGACTTAGTCCTGTAACTTTCAGAATATTCCTTTCAAATCCAAAAACAAAACAAAAAAAAATTCAGGAAACAAATTTCATGCTACCGGCTTTGCAAGGATTAGTCTCCTATTAGAGTCACTGTTCCTATATGATCCTTTTTCATGTTTTAAAGGAGGATATATATTTTTCTGTTACCTTTCCTGACTGTAAAGCAATCACAGGAACCTGCAGGAGGCACTATAAATATGCAAATTTCTGAGAGATAACTGTTTTCAGTGGTTATGCCTCCAAGTAGTAAGGGAAACAGGAAAGCCAGAGCTTCCTACTTTCAAGTAATTCGTATGTTGGTGGTGCCCCCTGCTGCAATCATAGGTTGTCCAAGAAAGGGAGAATAAAATTCAGAAGCATTTAGATCTGGTTAATATGTGAAATAAATGCCCACTTCCCCTGCTCCAGGAACAGCCATACCTGAGTTCAGAGTTCCTCTCGTCAGCCACAATTCCACTTTAAACATTCCTCAGCCTAAAATCTGGAAGATTTGCTTTTATCTCAAACCCTTTAAAGATGCATGTTACATAGAGATAGGTTTAAAAAAAAAAAAAACTCACCAGGATCCCAAACAGCATTTTCAAAGAATGAAATGTTTTAAGAATTTCCTAGAGGTTACCTAACGATAACAAATTCTGAATTAGAAGAATTTCCTGCCACTTACTAGGACATTAAAACAGAAAGGGAAAAGTTAGTGTTAACAGCATGTACAGATATTACACAGCTTTAAATGGCTTTATCTATTAAAAGAAAATTTTGTGACCCATTAGCTTATAGTGTAGACTGGACATTTTGATATTCAAAATAAAATGAAATAAAATAAATAAATGAAACAACCAAGTTAGGCACATTGAAAAAGTGATGGCCATAGCTCTATAGTCATTCTATTACAGATTTTCATATTAAGATGGGCGGGGCGGGGGGTAGCTGACAGAACAGAATAATATGTTACAATTCAGACCTGTGACGGTCTATTGAATACATAATATGCATTTTTAAATTGCCTGAATATATATTCACATGACAGAAGCTAATGGGTTGAGGAGGAGTCTTTGCTCTTGATCAAATCATAAAAACTGTTAAAACTTGTCTATCACATCAAATCACATATACTTCTATTGAAATTGGGTATTTATTTTTGTCTTATTTAAATTCTAAAGTGGAAATAGATAAAAGGAAATTAAACCTACCAAAAGAAACTCAGGTGTACGTTAAAAACTCTAGATTCTGAGCCACTAAGGCAAGCCTTGATGAAAGACACTCAAGTTTTTCTGTTAGACTCACCTCAATCTTCCCCAAGGCCCCACGCTCCCTAATTTTGCTATTTTTTAACATCAGTTTTAGGAATATAAGCTCTCTCCTAGTGTAAACATCTCACCGTGGCTACATACTGAAGTTTGAATTTCAACTTAGCTCTGTACTTCTTTTCCATATTCAGATCTTTACTGCTACAACAAAGTAGAGGACTGAGGAAATTACCTATGTAATTTCAGCAATGAGCCTGCCTTTATCTGCACCATCCAGGAATCTTGTATCCTGTGTGTTGCGCTCTGACCTGAGGGCCCACGAGGAGAGAAAGGAAGAGAAACTGGTGGATGCTTTTACCAGGCAGAACTAATTAGAAATAGATCCTGATATTAAAGGTACCAATCCTTTCCTTACCCAAAACTTACACAAGTACCCATCACTCTATATGATGAGGAGAATTTTTAAACCCCTACTCCAGGTTTTACTGCCACAGAAGGTGAACTGTTAGAAAAAGAAAACCAGCATGCACAAAACAGCAGCTGGAATGGAAGCTCCTCTTTCCCAGAACCCCTGCCATATATGCTCTGTCGCTCACCTTCTAGACACTCCGTACAACCATTCAATCTATTGAATCAAGAGACTGTTTGATCTTATCTGCATCTGTGAGCTGACTGTCAACCTGCTTAGGCTGCATATTAAATCATCTATAGTAGCTGTATCAAGCTGGGATGATCTGTTAATTCTAAATTTATTAACCCTTGGAGTGCAGTCATCATGTTTAATCTAGTGTAGCCCGCATTTATTTTACAAGACTAAATCCTTCTTTAAGATATGGCTGTGCTGTAGGTTAAAAACAGCTAATGTGGGTTTCATTATGATAATTGGGGGGAGAGACTGTCTGAAAAATACTAGTGTGGCTACCCTTACAGGCTATGGATGTCTGATCCCAGGCATTCTCCGAGGCTGAGGTTTGCCTGTAAAATGAAATTTTCTCCAGAAACAGTTCAGTCTCTGAAAACAATGCAAAAGGAAAAAGAGGAGGGGGAAGAAGAAAGGGAAGGAGTCCTCTAACAGATTTCCAATGGTCCAAAGCCAGAAAGACTGATTTCCAGCCAGTGTCAACCCCTCATGTAATGCCTAAGGAATAAATTTCCAAAGGCACACACCTGGAAAAAAAACCTCAACAAATTCCCCCAGTAAGTCAAACTTCTGGATCAATAAGGATCAACTATTGCTGGAATGAATGATTTTTCACTGCCCCCCCCCCCAAAGAAGAACTCTAAGCAATTAGAATTATAGGTAGTCCTGCTAAAGGGTGGGGGGGAATATTCGTTTAATATGTTAATCTGTCTTCAGATTAAAAAAAAAAAAAAAAAGATATCCATCTCTTCTACTTGCCCATTACTGATGTTATCAACATATTCATAGCTTTTCTTTCAGACACAAACTGCTAGGCATGCTCCCTTTTTTGGTAACCACGTGCCTGATATCTCTCTAATGTAGCCTAATAACAATTTTAGCATTCAGATGAAGCGATTTCATTCTGTGACTGCCTTTTCTATTAGATTTGATTTTGAGAAGCCCCAGTGGGTGCCTTCGAGGCAGAGATCTATCTGTGAGGCTGCTACCGACTCAATAGCAGCCTGGGCTAACCTTGACCTTTTCCGAGACCCCGCTCCATCTGGTGCCAGCCTGCTTTCCACTACCCCCCCCCTCCTTTTTTGCTTCATAGTCAACATTGATCAAGGCAGAACGGAGCGCCTCGTCTCCTGGAAGGGCTAGGCAGACTCAGGAGAACAGCACATTTCAGTATATGGAAATGATCAAGCCTCTTATGCAATCATAAATCTACATAGGAGTCTTGTGATTTGATATTTCATTCACCTCCGAAGATTTTTTTTCTCCCTCCCAACAGGGATTTATAAGCTCTGTAAGAGCTCCCGGACAACGGCTTTCCCCAACACCTGGAAATTATCAAGCTTCCTGCTTGCTGAATGATGCTAACAGCTCTAATGCTGCAAATTCATTTTTAACAACTCACTGGCTTTTATCTAGGATTTGTGTATGTGTGTGTGTGCATGTGTGCACATGTGCCTTTCTTTAAGAAAAATCTACCAAAGAAATGGATAGTATCAAAGATACCAAAATCAAATCTGACTTGAATATCCTACATCTCCACACCCATCCTCATTATCTATTTCTAGATAGATGGGTTTCTCCATCTCTGAATTCTGACCCCTTTTTTAACCATCAAGAGGGGAGAGATAAAGAGGGAAAGAGGAAAGTCAGAGAAAAGAGACATAGAGGAGAGAGAAACAGATGGAAAGATGCCAAACAGAGAGAGGTAACGATGTAACACTTGAATGGAGCTTGAAATCCTCTTCTCCCCTCCCTAGGCCACATTCCTCCTTTCCCGAAGACCCACACGGACGTCTGCTTCTCCAGATCACCCACTAGAGTACACAGATGCCTCCTCTGCCCCACACTCTCTTTCTTTCCTCCTCTTCTCTCTGTATCAGGGGCTGGGTGGTAAAGAGGCTGACTGAGGGGGAGTCACGTGGGCAGCCCGTGGGCAGCGGCGGCAGCAGCTCAAAAGAAATTGACTGACTGGCCG
The DNA here is from genome assembly GCF_003255815.1 of Theropithecus gelada. Taxonomy (NCBI): domain Eukaryota; kingdom Metazoa; phylum Chordata; class Mammalia; order Primates; family Cercopithecidae; genus Theropithecus; species Theropithecus gelada. Next base: position 81,193,812 of record NC_037681.1, read on the forward strand.
CTTGGGCGCATTTCAATATATGGAAATGACCAGAGGCTTCTGCAATAAATCAGCACTCAACACTTTGTCATTTTTCTAGTTCTGCTTCATTTTCCTATTTTCCTCTTCTCCTCACAGAAGCCTCATTTCTTGCATTTTGCCTTGCCGCGTCTCTTCCCACTTCCAACCTACACCCTCTCCAAATCTTGCCCCATCCTTCCATCCCTCCCCATCACCGCGCGCCCCCACCCCCGACACACACACACACACACACACACACACGCACGCGCGCGCGCACACACACACACTTTCTGTTCTCTGGCTCCCCTGTAATTGGAAACATCCGGTCTACGACGATTTTTTCCTTTTCTTTCCCTTTCAAAAAATTTTCCGACAAAATCAGGCAGTATTTGCTGCCCTGCCTCGTATTATCTGCGACAAGAGGCGCCCAGGATGAGCTCACGTAATCCCCAGGATGGGAACCTCAAGCTCCTTATGATAAAGAAAAAAGAAAAAGACCAGGATCCTCATTCCTTACCCCAGCCCCCACTCCACCCTCAAGGAGTTCCCTTAGCAAACTTAAAAGACTATCAGAAGCAACTTGTGCCATGCAATGCCATGGAGAGTGCTGGGTGGCTAGCCGGAAGAAAAGGGAAGGGTGTAGTGGAAATCTACGTGGGTTTGCAGGTTCCTGCTTTTCTTGTGCAGAGCCTCCGGTGCCCTCCACCTAACCCTGCCCCAATGCCTCGGGTCTTTTTTGAACTAACGCTGTGCGTCTCCGCAATCTGCAATTACTCTGGATGTTTCTCAGGAACTAAACGCAGCCTGAATTTCGTGGCGCGTGCAAAAAAAAAAAAAAAGCGAAATTAACAAAACCCCACCACCGCGCTGTTGTTTTTTCCTGGGGATTTTTTTTTTCCCCAGTTCGGTTCAAAAGCAAACGCTACCTAGCTTCCTCCACTCCCTCCCAGATCCTACTTGAGATCTCTAATCTTTCAACTTGGGTCTCTCTCTTGTCTACTGGGCAGCCTCTCTTTTTTTTTCTTTCTCTTGAATCTAGGAACAATAGGCGTGTAAAGGTCAGTGGGCATCACCCTATAAAGCTCAGAACCTAATTAATTTTATTAAAGGAAGATCTGTTTATGCAATATGACAGCCTTGGGGAATTAACCATTTGAGGACGCAGACGCTGTTCAGTCACCAGAGATTCCATCCTCACATCATAAGCTTATACTTCGTGCCCCATTTGATCCTGAGCGGCACCGTGATCCGGGTCTGGTTTTTGTTTGACCTTGTAAAGAGCTTGCCTGAATCCCGGGGTTCTGCACAATTGGAGGGACACCCGGAAAATCCATATATTCCCATTGCCAGACAACAGTTGAAGTGCTCACCCATTCATAGTTTGTTGTAGTGACAGCTCAAAAGCTCTTACTATTTGGAACTGGTGGGGAAGTGAGGGGCAGCGTGAACCTCTGGTGCATCCTAGAGTGGATATTTGCTTGAAAAGACTCTACTTAGAAATCACATTCTATGAAATCTAATATGCCTTCTCAAGAACGAAGGAAAATGTAACCGTTTTTAAGTCATTATTTTTTATTTTTTCCTGCCACTCTGGTAATTTGAAATACATTTTTAATAACCTCCTGGAAAAAGCCAATTTAATAGTTCAGACATACTGCTCTTTGACTTAATATCCCTGTATATTCCTTAATTGCCAAAACAAAGTTTATTTCATTTACAAGGGCTAACTTTGTATCTCCTAGGAATTCTAATGTCATAGTCTCATTTTTTTTATATCATCACCTTGGATTTTGTTCAGCATGGATCTAGAAACGTATAGCATATGTATAGAAATAGATATGATAAAATATTCAAGAGCTCTCTGAAGGAAAATGTGCTTGAAAATAACCCCCTCTTTTATGGAATTTGTTTTGATTTAGATCTATAGATAGTAAAAAGAATGAAAGAAACTGTGAATTACACTGAATCTAAGATGTTTATCACTTTAATATTACACTTCCTAGCTTCCATGTTACAGAGCTTTAGGAATAGTCCCCAAACTTTCAGATTGAAGCTCTGCCTTGTACGGTCTGAGGTTTGTCTGGAAAGACCTGCCAGCACATGCCAGCTAAAAATGAGTGTCAATTAATAATAATAAAAAAGCTCCCTTATTTCTACACTCATGTAATTTAACAGGTTTGGAGAGGAACATAGGACGACAACAGTTGTGAGAACATTCCAATATATGCAGTTCTAACAGCTTTCATTCTAAGACGCCAAACCTTCCGAAAATAGAATGTCTTAACATTTCTTTTTTATATTAAAAGTCCAATCTACACTTCACATAAAATGTTTTTTTATCACAAAAATATTTGTCTCTAACAAAATGCACTTTTTGTTCTACCAAAAAAGCAAACATCTTGAAACAGATTCTCCCAGCTTTTTACAGCTCCCCATGGCAATTTTCTGTACTATTTTCAACTGCCCCTCCCCCATATAAGACACTTTGAACACTGGAATAAAAATAATTACTATTGAAACACTGAACTAGAATGCCCTGTTTCCCAGTATTGCTAACAAAATCTCTAATTCTCAAACTGCTCTCTGATGGAACTAGGAGAATTGGGGAACTTACACTGATATTTCTAAGTGCAGTTTGTTGTTTTAAAAACATATTGTACTGATTAATAAAAATGTGAAATAATTTGAGTTACAAATTTTGAACTACGAATCGCCATCTGCTCAAATGGGGGAAAACCAAAAATTGCCGAATATATTTTCTCACCTCTTTTTTTTTCATGATAACATAAACAACATTCCTGAATAATTTAAAAAAGAAACTGACTACACTTAATGCATTTTTATAGTTCAACAACTGCCTGGTGAGTCCACCTTCTCAAACGTGCAATTTTTTTTTTCGTAATTACTTACATATGTTCTATCAAAAGATTCAGGTTCTAGTGCTTTTCCCACATATTGTGCAAATCTGCTTAGCTTTGTTTATCAGGACTCTAAGTCCCTGGGTTGATATGATAAAGTAGACTGCATTGTGCATTAACCCCAATTTGGTCCTCGGTGTCAACTATGCCAGAGACCTGTAAGAACATTCAAAGTATCCTCTGGGAGCGGGGCGGTGGGGGGGGGGGGGGGGGGGAGAAAAAAAGCCTCCATGAATCCAGACTTGGAGGGAAAAGCACAACTATCAAATAGATATATAGATACAAAGAATTATGATAAACAATTATCTTATCTTTTTGTGGGAAAGAAAGTAGGTAGGTGGATCTGCCATCGAGGGCTATTGAAAGCAGTTGCTGATGGTCTGGCATCCAGGACCCAGTGGAACTTACTATTCCCCCAGTAGAAGAAACGGCAGAATACAGATCATCTAGGATGTACCAAGTTGTAAGCATTCAAGCGATGAAGATAATGAGCCAGGAGCCATTAGTACAGGGGGTGTAATAGAAGATCTGATGGAGAGGTAAGTGTCCTGTTTTTAAAACCATATCCCAGGCTTCCACATGACAGATAATGCAAGTTGATTTTCAAGCATCCTAAAAATAAAGAAATCCAATTCTATTACTCACAGAATAATATGATGCATTTTTCTTTCGTTTTTGTTTTTGTTTTTGTTTTCTTCTTTAAGAGAAGAAAACTCTGACTGCCTAGGGAGGAGGGGATGCCTCATTTTTCTTATAAAGAGACATTGGCACCATGATCAAAAAGCCAGAACTTCATAAGTTGTGTCTACAATAATCACCCTTTGCCAGGGGGAGGGAAGAGTGAGCCAAATGATGTCATGTTGTCATGCCTATCATCGTCACTGTTCAGTTTCAGTTCAGGTAAAAATGAGGGTGTAAATTCCTAGGCCCCCGGAATGATGAGGAAGTTACTTCATCATGTTGGAGTTGGGTAGAAGAAAATGAAGAACTAACTGGTCAAAAAATGCTTCCAGATGACCTTGAACATCAGCTGCTCTCTTTCTACTCAAAGTATATTTCCTTGAACATGGCACTGCTACTTTTGTTTTGATTTTTCATTCATAAACAATCTCCCTAAACATATAGAATATTGAATACTGTATATAATGTGAAATAGGCAGGTCCCTTATTTAGAGTCAGCTCAATACCAGGTGCTTCTGAGTATCAGAAACCTGTGTCAGATGTTGAGGGAACCGAAGACAAGTTAACAACAAGAAAAGGTCCATGTTGTGGAATGGATCAGAGTCCAGGGGAGGGACTCACATACAAGTCTGACTGGGGAACAGGCAATAGACAAGAGGTCAGGGAGGTGTCCCAAAGCGGGAGAATTTTCAGCTGCTGGGGAGGAATGAGTAGGCCTTTACTACATGGGAAGATGTGAGAAGAGCACTCAGAGTGGAAGTCCTGGCTGACCCGAGAGCAAGCGGCTCAGGCAGGCTTGGTGAGTTTGGGGGCTGCAAGTTGCCTGGTGTAGCTGAAGCACAATTGCGTGACAGGAAGATGTCTGCAAAGGGAGGTTGGGGCAAGTCTGGGGAGAACCTGGAATGTCATTATTCACAGTCTTGACCTGAATCTCTAGGCAATGGAAAGTCATGAGAGGTTTTGGAGTAGGGGTGGTGGGTGACACGCTCTTTGAAAAAATTGAAAGCTGGAGGCAATTTAGAGAGTGGCTTGAAGCAAGTTGTTCTCTGCCCTTCAACTTATTTTTCTATTTGCCAATCTGCAGAGGAAGTGGCCCATATGCAAATGAAGTGATTTGGATCTCACCAGGAATGAAATATTCACCATCTTCTCCTCCATAATTGACGATGATGCTTCTGACAGTGATTTCTATTTACATACACAGGATGGCTGAATCTTCTCATAGAAAGTCTACTCTTTGAATGCTTCTATATTTGGACTGTCTAAGAACCTAATTCATTCTTCCCTGTGGGGGCCCCAAAAGTTTTTACCTCTAACCCTTACCCTTTCCCTTGACCCAATTTGCCAAAAGGTAGGACTCAAATTTATGAAGAAAATCCCTCTTCTCTACCTCTAGAAAGAAACATTTGAAGATATCTAAGCCTTCCCACTATATAGTCATATTCATTCAGCATCCACTATACACACAACCTTTTGCTGAATCTTCTTTTAAAAAATGAACCCAAATAGAGATATTGAGAAAACAAGGATGAATAATACACGCCATTATAAATTTTTAAATGTTACCTAAAATCAAATGATTAAAGAGTAGCAATTGCTATCTGTTAACTGGTTGGATGGTGAGCTGGTTTTTAACACATCCCTGGTGCAACAAAGCTAAGTTTTATAAATTAAAAATCCTTTAAAATTAGATTCTGTTTTTACAGGGCTGGAGAGAACAACTTACAGAAATTTAACCATGAAGTTTCATGGCTTTTGTCTTACTTTTCTAGTTCTATCCAGTAGAAAATAACAGTATGAAAAATGGGACACCATGCTGCATTTCAAATAGCCTTCTGCTAATTAGAAAATTACCCTGTATCATCATAAGGGCTGCCAGCATTGTTTTAATATGGCTCTGCTAATATACTGAAGGCCCTAATTTAAAAATCTCGTATCTTGGCTGCTAAAATCACTGCAGGCTGAATCTTGTCATACAGGAGGAGATTTTGTTTTTCAGTCCTGGGCATGGAACATAATTGGTGTCAGTTTTAAACGCCTGGAATGTGTGTGTGTGTTTAGAGGGGTGGGAGGGTGGAGAGACAAAACAATTGTCTTTAAATGCCTTCTTCTTAGCACACCTTAGCTGTGATCCCAGATCAGAACCTAGTTCTCTTGAGAATGAAGACTGCTTTGACATGTTAGTAAGGAAAATCTCAAGTAACTCAAAAATTTCTCCTACAGGATTTAGTTAAAATATATATTTGTGTTAGACTTAAACAAAGGAATTTCTACTGTATGTTTACAAGTGTCTGTTAAAATTCTTTGTTGTTGTTTAAATAAAATCTCTTAATAAGAATGAGCAAAATGTGTGGATCCAGTTATATAAACACATGTTCACATGCATATCAGCAAATTTTAGGTAATACATAGAAATATATAGTACATGGGAAGATATCAAAATTGAATACCTATGGTATCAAAATTGAATACCTATAGTCTTACTTTAGAAAAATGTTAGGAATATCAGACTTAAATTCTTACTTCCAGTCTTAATTATGACTTGGTATTATTTTTATATTCTTCCCTATTTCAACTATCAAACAGTAAAAGCTTTCATTTGTCTTACATATCAGTGTCTTACACCACAGTGTCAAGGCCAAATGCCAAAGAGTCATGGCACGAAAAAAAATACCTTTCAGCCTGAACCTTGAAACATCAGGCTTCACTTTATCTGTTTAGGGTATTATTTTAATGTAAATTGGTACATGCATATGATATTACTCAAGGGAAGAGATATTCATAAATAGCTATATTTCTGAGATTTAACTCAGAAAATTAGTTTTGGTCTTTTATTTTTATCTTCTTTTGCTAGCTGTACTTTCAAAAATAGTTTCTCTTTTAGACAACTTCTAGTTCAACTAAAAAGTGATTATACCCTTGAGTTATTCTTATTTAAATTACAGGCCCATAAGCATTGCTTTTCATCCTTGGCAAAAATTAAAAAGTATCAACTTAAAATGTAAAAGCATCTCTATCTAAGAAACAAGTTTAATAGTTTGCAGTATGTGGCAATTTGAGTGTGATGACTACTTCCAAGCTCTGTAAGCATTCATTAGCTTAGTTTCCTCCCGTTAGCTTGCAATAAAAATAATAATATTTGCCATTTAGTAGGGGCTTTTCACCCTCAAAGTGCTTTACAGGCATCAAGTGGTTTATTTATTAAAAATCTATGTTTCTGCTTAATAAACTAGGTTTCTGTTTACAATCAAAGGGAAATGAGAAAGTGTTCTGCTTACAATAAGTAAAGGAGTTGCTAACAGACTATCAAATTATGTATTTATTTTGCCCTACCCATTATTTTAAAATAACTTTCTCTTAGCCAATTAAAAATTTCAAGGTCCTAGGCAATGAAATAAAGCAGTCTGTTTCATGTCTGTTTTTCTAATTTGAAAAGAAGTAGGTAATTTTCAAAGTTTTTACCCCCTCAATTTATTTATGCAAAAGGAAGCTTGGTTTCAGATACTACAGATTAGACACCAAAAGAGATTTATCTATTTTCATTTGTGTTTATAAGAACATAGCAGATCCGTGCTGGAGGTAAAGGAGCCTCTGGAACCCCTAGGGTATCAGCTTAAAGGCCCTGGGTTCTATTCCCACCTGAGTGGGAACCGTAAGCTAATATTTTAAAGACCTAAGGGCTCCAGGACATTTGAATTTTGCTTCTTGGGCTCTGGCTTTAGGGCAGTGGTTGGATGTGGGCAGGGGTTAGCCTGGCCCCAAGATAGGTAACCTCTACAGAAGAAATCGCATAAACTGGCATGGGGGGTGGAGCTTAGATGACACCTGTAGACTCAGAAATAAGGCCACTTCCTATAAAACCCCACACTGTTTTTCAAATTGACCTTCTCCATCCATGATATTCTGTTCCCTGAAAACTAATGCTTAGTTGAAACTACTTATGATTTATTTTGACTTTACCATCCAGAGTTCTCATGAGGAACATTTGAAATGTTGCAAGATTTTGGAGATTTCTTTGAAGCAGCACAGAATAAAAGGAAGATAGAAACTGGTTTACATAGAAGTTTAAAATGGCTCATTGTCCTGCAACTTAAATACATAAATACAGGAAACATCAGAAAGCTTCAACACAGTTTCAATTAGGAAACTGTTCCAGTCATGCCCTGTGCTATCTTGTAAGGCTTATAGGTAATTATGATAATAAGAATGTTACCAGGCCAGGCGCAGTGGCTCACGCCTGTAATCCCAACACTTTGGGAGGCTGAGGGAGGTGGGTCACATGAGGTCAGGAGTTCAAGACCAGCCTGACCAATAGGGCAAAACCCTGTCTCTACTAAAAATACAAAAATTACCTGGGTGTGGTGGCACAGGCCTGTGGTCCCAGCTACTCAGGAGGCTGAGGCATGAGAATCACTTGAACCCGGGAGGTGGAGGCTGCAGTGAGCCGAGACTGCACCACTGCACTCCAGTCTGGGTGACAGAGTAAGACTCTGTCTCTTAAAAAAAAAAAAAAAAAAAAAAAAAAATCACCACACATATTACGTGTGGTGATACTTTATAATCTTTACATTATTTACACACACATATTTTTTCATTTAAGCATACTTTCTTTTCACATTGATTTCGGCTTGTTTGCTCTTTAATATTTTTTGTTGTTTTTCTTCTAACTGATAAGAATGGGGTAGGGTAAACATCACCCTAGCATGTTTGCACAATGCTGCCTTGTTATAATTAAGTGTATTTTTCAAAGGTCTCTAAACCAGTCGTAGAAATTTGCTCAGAGCTAAGCTTGGAATGTTAAAGTCTGATCCTGCAAGCGAATTCTCTCAAACACCATAATAACCTGAATCTTGGGCATTTAAAAATATGCACACATGAAACATAAACTCTCCAAGAGGATTTCTGTTTTACAAAATGATTTGGTGTGCCTCCCACTCTTATTTATGCGAAGAATAGATGTGTTCAAAGTTAATTTGGGTCTTTTTAATGGTTGAACAGAAGCCCTGGAGGCAGAAATAGGACTTGTGATTCACCTTCAGTTTAAAAGCGCTAATTTCTGCCTTCTGGGTGCCTTTATAACAACTTGTCCCCATCTTTGGCATCAAAAAGCAACTTTCGAGTGAGAGGGGAGGAAAGGATAGAGGGAGCCAGCCCCCTCTCCCAGGATACAAGCCTCCCTTCTGACGCTGTCTGCGAAGGAGGCTGAGAGAAACAATTTGCAAAATATCCACAGGCGGGACAGAGGTGGAGACGCACCAGCATTTAACAGCTCCTTCTGAGAACACCCACTGAGGTCTGTCTCCTCCCACCGAGGGCCTTAACTCACCTTTACCATCCCTGTAGAAACAGAAGACTAAGTAGGTAAGGGGACCCACCTCTTTCTCTATAAAAAGCCATTTGCTGCCTCATCCCTTATCTCTTTCCAAAGGCAGCAGTCATAAAATAGCATTGCAAAGTTGGGCAGGAATGGGAACAAAATTGCAATTCAATTGCTTTTTTTTTTTATGTTTTGTAAAATAATGGCAATAAATTAAATAATCAAAATATTTAGCTCTACCAACTGGCTTCTGCCACTTGTTCAGTGACTTCTTTTCATGAGGAAGGTTGCTTTACATACCAATAGGTGTTTTAAAAATTATCTCAATGTGTATTTAAACGTACTGCACCATGAAGGTCTTCTGGTTTTTTTCAGTTGAAATTAATATTTGCTAATAAAAGAACTGTCAGGTCTTTGAAGTAAACATTCATTGATGTACCCAAAACAACAGAACATTGCCAGTTTTTATTTGCTTGGTGTCCCTCTGCCAAAGTCAGTCAGTTACCCAGCAAGGCTGCAGCTCTGGCCACAGCCGGACATCAAGCTCAAGATATGATGAAGAGCCACCTCCTTGAACGAGGAACATAGAATATTGAATTAATTCATTTCACAAGCCCTGTATGCTCCTGGCAAAAACAAAGACACTGTGTGGGCTGGATTTTGCATTTACTCATAAAGTTTAAGGTGTTGGCTATAAGAATGACTGTCAAAAGGCAATTGCAGCATAACCCATGAGAATAAAGGGGGGAGACTCCAGAGGAAAAACTCAATCTCACACCTACTAAATTTTCATACCTATTTCAGGCATAAATGGATTCTAAAATTTTGTGGCTTTAAAAAAAAAAAAAAAGTTCTGTGAATGCAGCAGAAACTGCAACATTGAAACATTTCACTGTGGAGATCTGGAAGGACAGATCGGATTTTGGAGCTGACCTGGGCATGTTCATGATCACAGTCCAAATCAAACATCACAGACCGGATTATCAGCCAGGAGCAGCGCCCCTGAAGGTCCCTGTGTTCTACCATGCGACAGCTTTGCCTGCACATCAAGTTCTCTTCCCAGGCCTTCTCTTCTGCCTTTGCATTCCTACCTCAGGAAGACCCATAAAATAATTGAAAAAACTGAGATTTTGTAATACTTTTCAAGGATTACCAAGTCAATTGCTGAGAGGGAGAAAAATAAAAAGGAAACAGTTGAGCATCGCATGCTAGGGCACATTCAATTCAAACAGCTCCCAGGGAGTTAAAATTCTCTCTATATGGTGAACAGTGTGTGCTTACATGTCACTGGCAAGCCCACAGCAGTTTAAGGTAATATTTTGGTCAGCAGGTGTAGACCCCAAATGAACAGTTTAAGACCTGGATTGTAAGAGGCAGGCATGTGCCGAAATTAGAAAAGCATTCTCAGGCTATTATTTAACATTCTACATATGTGAGATACAGAATGAAAGAATGAGAATTATCTTAAAATCCCTGCTAAAGCAGGGCCTGCTTTCTCAAGGCAATCTCAAGCTTTAGTAGTTCAGACAGATTCTCTAGCTGACAATTAATATTAATGGGTAGATTTCACAATGTGGCATTATCACACGGGAGATGGGTGGGCACACCATCTGGGTTTTGGCAGGTATTAGATGTAATCAAAGGGATTACTTGGCTCAGGGAGAAATAGAAAACCTTGGGTTTGTTTAGTCTCTTTCCTCTTTTGTTTGGACGCAGCTCTAGGTGTGCTTAACTATTTTCCCCCTTGTTCTTTATTTGTGGTCGGGAACATCTCCAGGGGAAAACACAAAAACAAAAAGAGATGGATGGACAGCCCGCAACAATAGTTTGGATATGGAATCCTGGCCCATTTTCCCTTCTTACATAAAACTCACCAAAAATTTATTGAATGCCTACTAAGAGCAAGGAGCCTTGTCAGGACATCTCAGCTGTAGGGCAATAAGATGTCAGCACTCACAGGTCTATTTCTGGATGCTTTAGAATAGATAAAAGGGTATACTGAATCTCCAAGGAGAATATAATATTTCTTGGTCTATCTTTGCCCCTTGCCCACCATGTACCTCTATACACACACACACATACATACACACACACAAATGTTACCTGCAAGATTAAAAGGTGGATGCTAAAAGGTAGCATCCACCTCAGATTTTAGAAAACAGTCACATAATTGAATTGCTTATTGGAAAGATTCAATACACTAGACCAAGGAACCTACAAGAAGGTATACGTGTTTATTTTCAATAAAAATAAATGGAAGTCACTGATTGGTTTACATTCTTGGAGGAGATAGGTGACAAGGCACTCTTGAGGTACCAGAACCCTGATGATTGCTGCTGCAGGTAACTTGTGAATCTTAGGTTCAACTTTTGCTCTGATGATGAGTGAGAAGTTGGCTTGCCACCAAGACATTCCAACTCATGAGAAAAACACTTCCAATCCCCAGTTTCCCTACCCAGGACTGTTTTGCATCCCACAGATAAACACCACCCTAACACACAACGATACTGCCATTGTTTCATATTTATCACATGCCCAGAGAAAACAGCAGTAACATAACCTCAGGCTGGATGGTCAAGCTTGTGCAGACACCGGCCCTCCTCCACGCCTCCTCCTGAGCACATAAGACCACAGAAGATCCCAGGTTCCGTCAAAATTGTTTCTGGTGGAATGATCTTGTCCCAAGAACCCAAGGTGTGGGATGTATATACTTAGCCACTTAATAGGTGACAGTGATTAGCCCCGAACTTTCTGTAACGATAGATCAAAGATTAAGCAGTCCCATTCGCATTTTAAGGACCTATTTCATCTTTACCTTCTTTCTCATGCTACGTTACTCCACACGCAGGGCACCCCCTAACCATCTCCCCAAACAGACAAAATAAACTCAGCTGGCACCACTTTTTCTTTCGCAGCCCACCTCCCACACCTAGTTCCAGAATCTTTTCGGGTGGAACAGGCACATGCTCCATGCCTTATGGGAATCTTTATAAAATTTTACTGTCAACAACGTAACTACATATTCAAGTGCTCAGATCAACTTGAGCCCTTAAAACTGCAGGGCCCACTACAAAACCCACTAGCCACATGTGACCACCTAAATTCAAGTTTATTAAAATTAAATACACTTTAAAATTCAGTTCTTCAGCCACACATCAAGCGATCCACGGCCACGTGTGGCTAGTGGCCACCATATTGGCCAGTGGAGACAGAACATTTGCATCATCCCAGTAAACTCTACTGGACTGCGGGACTAGAGGGTGCCAGGACATGAGAGGAGGGAAGTTTTCCTGGACCCCTGCAGAGCTGCGCTTGGAACAGCCAGGCCCAAACAGCTCACGAGTTTGCAGTCAACCTAAATGGGTGTCTCCTCTTCACCCGGGACACCCTGGCCCTATAGCCTTTCAAATAGAGAATCAGGGCAGTGCTGCAAAACCTCCACAGTGCGGAATTCCGGGCTAATTCTTTACAGAGGTGTGGAAGGGGAGGAAAGCTTCCTGGGCAGGCCTTTGGGGTCGTCCCCACGCAGGCGCTTGTAGCCACCCCAGCTCGCGCCTGCCGGGCTTTGGGGTGTGAGAGCAGAGAGCGGAGTCGGGTGAATGCCTGGTCGGAGCCGCCCGCGCCCCGCGTCCTCTCTCCTTGTCCTTTAGCACAAGGGCGAGCAGCGCAGGACAAAGAGTCGGACGGCAGCTGCCCGGTTCGGCGCGCAGGGGCGGCCTCGGCCACCCGGGGCGCCGGCCGCCTCCACCGCCCCGCGGGGGAGGCCCAGCGTCCGCCTTTGTCTGTGCCGCCACTGTGGGCCGGGTCTGCAGGAAGCGGGCGCCATCGTGCGGCCTGAGCTGGACACTGCGCCCCCGGAGGCCCGGAGGTGCGAACCGCCAAGCGTGGTTCCAAGCTCCGCGGAAACGTTGGTGTCATCGTGGCCGCGACTGCTTGTACTGTTGCAGTGCGTTCTCTTTTGTATACTAAGTGCTATGTGAACACAGAACCACTTTTAATAAAGGCAACTGAGCCGGCGCCAGCAGAAAAAGTAGAAGATGGACAGACTTGTCTATGTACAATGAATAAAAATACCATGATCAAGAATATTTAGTGATGTAGTTGCGTGGAATATATCTGGAATGTCACAAAATAAAGTGGTTACCGTACCTGCCCTGGTGACCTAGGAGGGTAGCTCATGACTTGCTTGACTTTTGTACCATGTGCACATATTACCTACTCAAAACCAAAGCATTTAACAACTTAAAGATATATTAAATAAAATGTGTCGGCCAGACGCCTGGCTCAGCCTGTAATCCCAACACTTTGGGAGGCCGAGGCAGGAGGAGGAGATCAGCCTGGCCAACATGGCGAAACCCCATCTCTACTAAAAATACAAAAATTAGCCTGGCATGGTGGCAAACGCCTTTAATCCCAGCTACTGGGGAGGCTGAGACACTAGAATCTCTTGAACCCGGGAGGTGGAGGTTGCAGTGAGCTGAGATTGCACCACTGCACTCCAGCCTGGGCAACAGAGTGAGACTCCATTTCAAAAAAAAAAAAAAAAGTCTGCGGTATGTACCATATGCAAATGTTGCTGGAGCCAAAGGTAAGTAAATGCCAAGTCCCTGCCTTCTGGGGACCCTGAGTACATTAACAACCCACAAGTCACAGAAACGAAATTAAACCATGTTTCAAAGGATGCTTGGTCAGGAAGAGGGTTTTTTGTTTTGTTTTGTAATTTTGTTTTCAGCTTGAATGACCCAGTTCAGCAGGTGAGGCTTTTGCAGTCTCGGTGAGGACAGAAAATGTCTTCGTTGTCCTGACTCCGTTGGCCAAACTCTTCTTACCATAGAATAAATTCCTCTTATTATGTTTGTCTCAGAAAATGCTCACCCCGGAAAGATAGCAGAAAAGTAGCATTTACCCTTTGGCTTATTTTAGAAGCCATGGGTAGAGTTGAAGCTCTCAGAAATGATGCTCTGTCTCCTTCCAACCCAATCTTCTCTCCTAAACACTCCACCCCATCCTCTAGCCTAAGTCCAAATTATTCCAACAAATTTAACCTAGAGCCATGTACCAAGTTAGAATTGATTACATTTAAGCTACTTCCAATCACCAGAGCCTTGATTCTGTGGCGTATCTGCAGAGTTGGGCCTTGTTGTGGATGGCCCCCTAGAGCATTTAAATCTGGCCAAGGAGCCAAGGTAAATGCACTGAACCAGTGGAGCTCTTCCAGGCAGGGACAGCACTATCATCCTTTTTGTGATCTCCTCCCAACGCCTCCATCAGAGCCTGGTAGAGTACCTGGCACTGTATTAAACTGAACCCTAAACTTGTTATTTATTTACCCTGGAAGTGCTCTGCAGAGTCACAGAAAATGTTGAGGCAGAAAGCTCAGCACTCCTGAGGTTGGGCTGGAAGGAGTATAGGCAGCAGGGCTGCCTTAGGTGCTTAGAGAGTCTCTCCTGATGATAAAGTAGATGTAATCTGCATGCCAAATGGAAAAAGCTAGAGTCCTAACAGCAGGGAGAGCAAAGGGCTGGGAAAGCCTCCCCCAAGAGGAGAAAATTTAACTTGGCTGGGAAAACATGGCTTTGGCCTAAGAAGGGAATGTGTGTATTCACATGTGTGTGCATGTGTGTGTGACAGCATGCACATGTGTGTGTGAACATGCACACATGTATGTGGCTGGGTCTGTGCAGTGAGCATTCAAGAACCCTGTTTCACCTGCCTGCTTGGAGCAGAGCATCTGATTTAGGGATCAGGAGAGCAGAGGAGACAGAGCTTATTGAGTCACAATCCTTTTTTTTTTTTTTTTTTTTTTTTTGGCCATTTCCCAGACACAAAAGTGGACCCTTAAGGACTAATGTATAAACAATAACTTCCAAAAATACAAGACCTAACCCCAGTCCCTATCCTAGATCTCTGATGAACCTCTGAGGCACGAACAGGAGGGGCCTGGCCGGGCAGCAAGAACATTAGTAGCATTTCCCTAGCAGTGGGGAAGGCAGTAGAGATGTATCTCAGACTTGCATGAAGCATGAAGTGGGTTAGCCGGTTTTCCTATTTTCTGTAGAATCAGGGCAGATGCATCCTTCCATGTCCTTTGCTCCTGCCATGAGTTCTCTCTTGGACCTGCCTTGATTGTTCAGGATCCTGCTTCTGATGGGGTAGACAAAAGAAATCAGGAACAGTAAGGAGCCTACTTCTTGGGAAAATCTGCTCAGCCAACTGGAATGTACTTAGAATCTAAACTGCCCACTTGGGAAGGGGGACTAAGTCAACTTGTAGTGTCCATTTATTGAGTACCCATCGGCGTCCTGAACCGTGCTGGGCACTTTCAGGCAGGGTAGCATCTTCCATTTTATCTTATTGGAATTTCTGTGACCCAATGAGGGTGGCAATGAACCCAACTCGCTCTGTAACTCCAGAGAAGACAGGATGTCCACAGGACAATCCGTGTTTGGATGGACAGTGTCCTCACCAGCTGCTTGCCAGTCAGGCCTTAGGCTTTGGTAAGCGAGTAGATGCCTCTTGCCTCAGCTGAGGCTTATTGGCCATGTCAGGAGCCAGAGACCTCCTCTAGTTCCTTAACCACCCCCTATACCACCTTCCCTTCTCTCCCCTCAAAAGAGAAGATTGGCGCCATTGGCTCCTTGAGGAAGACTTTGGCCTCCGTGTGTGTGTGCTGTGTGTGTGTATTTGTGTGTGTATGTGTGTCTTCCCAGTGGGGAAGCCCTTTGCACTCTCGATGGGGATCCATGAAGCTTCTCAGCCTTGCCTTGGGCTCCCCCTGGGCTCCTGGCTCGCGGGAGACAGAGGTTGGTGAGAATTAATTGTGAAGTGCATTGAGAGGCACAAATGAAAACCAGTCCCGCGGCGGAGAGATTATTACTGTTGGCAATTTGGGTTTTCTAAAATAGCTCTTAGGATATGACTGTGGCAGCCCAAACCCCAGAGGTGAGCTCAAGGCTGATAGATTTTCAGAGCAGCCCCATTTTGCTCCAGTCTCCGGCTTCCCTTCCCTCCAGGGCGGGGGTGAGCAAGGCAGAGTGGGTCGTGGGCTGGGGAGCACTGTCCCCTCCAAAGGCTGCTGATGGGAGGGCAGCTGAAGGCTGACCCCACCTTCTTGAAAGAAGGTCCCCAGACTTCCCGGCATAATTTCCTTCTCACTTCACTGTTCTCTTCCCTGTCTGAAATGGCAGGTGACCTACGAGGGAGCGGTGTGCAAATTGATTTGGAGGCGATCAATGGCTCGGGGCGCGGCCCCGGCTCGCTGCCGTGTCACTGATCCTCTCCAAATCGATTCACACACCATTCCTCCTCAGCACACCTGCCATGTCAGATGGAGAGGGACGCATGAAGTGAGAAGAAAATTACGTGTTCGTTAGGCCGCCGCCACCTCCGCCGCCGCCGCCGCCTCTCCTGTCCCAGCTCCCCACCACGTTCCAGTCTACTACCGCTTGCCTCGCGAGACTGGGGAGCCCTTTTCCATGCACGTGGAGAAAGAAGGTGATGGAGCTGCAAATACTCTTGCACCGACACCACCACACTGACAGCCTCTAACTCAGGCAACTAAAAGTTGGCCCTCTCCATAACACATGGCTCCCAGAGCTTCTTACTCATTTACTCTCTTCAAATTCCATTGGGGACCAGCTTATAAACAGTCAACTTCCTTGATGGGCCCAGGGTCACTTGATATTTGAATTTCATTAATTTGAATTAATCCACCCATCCATCCCTCCACCCACCCTGTCATTCAACAAGAAGTCAACTCTGCGGAATCCCCACTGGGTGTCCAGCAGTGACCAGAGTTCAGTCCTGCCCCTCAACATCATGAGTCATGACCAGAACAATCTACTTTGGAGAAGACAAAGTATGCTCACAGGAAAGGAAGCAAGGAATTAAATTCACAGAAAGAGTTCTTTAGCTATTTAAGACAGAACTTGTTACAGTGATCAGTCCACTAATCACTCATTACTAGTCAGCTAGGGGCTTAGAGGGTGGCACCAGAAGGTGAATACACTGAGATGCTAAGTTTTTTCACAGTAAGACTTTCTCAATGAAGGAAGCAGTGCATTTTACGTTCTGGTGCAAGCACCTCCTGGACTGGCATGTTAAGGCAGGCACGGCTTATCTATTAGTCACAGTGGGCACAGTGCCCAAGCCCCAGGATACACTTAGGGGTTGTGGTAGCCGAATAATGCCCCAACTCCCACCAAAGATATCTACATTCCAGTTCCCAGAAACCATGGACATTACATAGCAAAAGAGATTTTGCAGATGTGATTAAATTAAGGATCTTGAGATTGGGGAGGTTATCCTGGATTATGTGGATGGGCCTAAAATAAACACAAGGGTCCTTTTAAGAGAGAGGCAAGGAGTCAGAGAAACAAATGTGATGACAGAAGCAGAATTCAGAGAGTCAGAGAGAGATTTGAAGATGTGAATCTGCTGGCTCTGAAGAGTCCACAAACAAAGCAATATGAGCATCTTCTAGAAGCTCAGAAAGGCAGAAGCATTCCCACTTCGTGCCTCCAGACAGAACCAGACCTGCCAAAATGTTGATTTCAGCCCAGTGAGACTTCCAATCTCCAGAACTATAAGATCATGAATTTGTATTGTTTGAAGCTGCTAAATTTGTGGTAATTTGGTACAGCAACAATAGGAAACTAACACAGGGGTCAACAAAAAAATGTTTTATTTTCTTTTCAGAAGAAAAATAAATACATTTTTAGGTCAAAGAAAATGTTCTACCATAAAATCCTAATATACTTGTCTTTATACTAATGCAGTTGTAAAACAGAATTTTTGATTTTTTTTTATGCTGGGTGGGGCCCACAGAGACAAGGTGCCAAGGGTCCATGGAAGTCCCCATGTAACCGTGCTTTGAGTAGCAGTGATCACAAGGAACCCTCTCCCCACAAAATTCTAGAAGGATAAGAAAGTACACATCTGATGTATAACAGAACAACCCATTTGACCCCCAGTCGTAACACAGCCATTCTGTAAATCCTTCAAAAACCAGCATTTTCAAACAGAAGTTAAGTGTGCTAAATTCATTTGCCAAAGTACATCCAAGTGACTTATTTAGAATAAGGGAGGGTGGGTCTGCTTCCTTCTGTCTCATACAGTCTTCAGTTACACAGAAATGGTTTCCCTCAAGATTAGAGGTGTTTCCTATTTATAACTGAGGATTCCTTTTCTCTGAAAAGCTCCCTGGAAGATTTCTGGATGACTTGGAAACCAAATAAACTAAAAGTTTTTAACAATCTTTTAATCCTGCTTTTGTCTCTCTTGAGCCACTGAAATCAAGATTCTTCCACAGGCAGAGAACCAAAGTGATTCCTCTCAGCAAACTCTTTGACTTACTGTCCAGGTTCTGACACATTCCTCTGCCAACAGCAAATAAGTGAGAATGCTTCCAATGAGCAGTGGCATCTCTTCTCATTTGTAAAAGGGAGTGTCAGACTGAAAATAGTGGCCAACTGTTTTAACCCAAAAAGCAAGAATTTCAGGCCAACTGCAGCCAAGTGGGCTATTCTTAGCTATGCATAGGAGACTGGGAGGTCTCTCTGTGGGTTGTGGGTAGATGGTTCAGGGTTTGTGACTTTTAAATTGCTCTTGAAAATGTTTAAAGATGAACAAGCTCCTGCAGATCACATTCATCATGGATACTTCAATTCTATCAGACCTTCATGGCCCTTCTCAAACATCAACTGGTTTTTGAGGTTTCCCACCAATAACTCAGGAATCAATTCGGAATGATTCTTTCCACTCCTGGTCACCCATGACCCCTTTGATCAGTAGTGTATTTATACTTGGATGACATCCTAAGTGGCACTTGGATATTACTTTTGCAGAGTCCTGACACGGTCTTCATCCACCTTGAGTTTTCAGAAGTATTTGAGGTAACCGCTTCTTCCTCCTTTTGTTTCTAGACCTCTGTGACACATACTTGCCTAGTTTTTCTCACACGTCACTGGACTTTTTAAATTCTTTACTGATTTCTTGTTCTCTAACAAATCTCTAAATGTTGAAGTACTCCAGGGTGCTGTCCTTTGTTCTTTTCATTCTCTGTCCACCTCTCTCCCTAGATGATCTTATATGGTTCCGTGATTTTATGAACCATGGCTTTGTGATAACTGCCAAATGCTACCCACAGCCTGAACCTCTTCTCTGAATTCTGAACTCATATTTCCAACAATTCACTCAACAGCTCCACATGGATGTTGTGGTGGATTTGTAATTTGTCAGCTTGGCTAGACTAAACTACATTTTTCAGCACTCCCTTTCTTATACGCATGCTTCTTGGCTTAAAATGGGGTTATATCCTGATAAACCCATTGCAAGTATCATAAATCAAAAATGCGTCTAATATACCTAACATATAGCTGCATATACCTACATCATAGCTTAGCCGAGCCTAACTTACATGTGCTCAGAACACTTACATTAGCCTACTTACTTATTTATATGTTTTTTAAAGACAAGGTCTTGCTCTTTCGCCCTTGCTGGAATGCAGTGGCATGATCAAAGCTCACTGCAGCCTTGAACTCCTGGGCTCAAACAATCCTCTTATCCTAGCCTCCTGAATATCTAGAACTATAGGCACCAGCTACCACACCTGGCTTATTTGTTTGTTTCTTTCTTTCTTTCTTTGTTGTAGAAACGAGGTGTGACTTTTTTGCTCAGGCTGGTCTCAAACTCCTGGCTTCAAGCAATCCTGCAGCCTTAGACTCCCGAAGTGCTGGGATTATAGACATGAGCCATTGTGCCCAACCTACGTTAGCTTATAGCTGGCAAAATCATCTAACACAAAGCCTCTTTTATAATAATGTGTTGAATTTCTCATGTAATTTATTGAATACCATACTGAAACTGAAAAACAGAATAGTTATATGGGTACCCTAAGTATTTTCTACTCAATATGTATTGCTTTCACACCATCATAAAGTCAAAAATCATAAGGAATTCTGTGTTCTGAATGGGCTGGCAACTTTTTTTAATAGAGTAAAATAAAACTAGTAAGTCAAACCATCAGACGTCAGGGACCATCTGTGTATTTTTAGTTAGGATGGGCTACAAAGGTGATTCCTGGGAGATTTTGGAAGGTCACAAAAGCAGCATCCACTTTATAGCTCACAGATATTATGGCTGATCTGCTGACTCACTTCATTGGTGTGAAGCAGCAGTTGGGCCTGCAACTGCACTATCTTCCCTGGGATCTTTCTTCAGCTTTTCTGACTCTTGAATCTGGTGTGTGTGTTTAGATCCAGGACAAAGGGCCCCAGCTTCTGCAGGATATATCTATCTAAGGGTTTTATAAACATATATATATATGCACATACTATATATATATGCACATACATATATACACACACACATACATATATATATGTTCTAGTGGTTCAACTTCTCTGGTTGAATTCTTGAACTCTGAGAGATATTGATTTCTAAAAGGCATATCAAGCTGGGTGTGTGGCTCACACCTGTAATCCCAGCACTTTGGGAAGCCGGAGTGGGCAGATCATCTGAGGTCAGGAGTTTAAGACCAACCTGGCCAACGTGGTGAAACCCCTTCTCTACTAAAAATATAAAAATTAGCCAGGCGCAGTGGCTTATGTCTGTAATCCCAGCTACTCAGGAGGCTGAGGCACAAGAATCACTTAAACCCGGGAGGCAGAGGTTGCAGTGAGCTGAGATCCCACCACTGCACTGCACTCCAGCCTCGGCAACAGAGCGAGACTCTATCTCAAAAAATAAATAAATTAATAATAATAATAATAAGATAAAAGGCATCTCAAACATCAAGTGGCCCAAACAGAATTGTTCCATGACTGCTCCCTAATCTTCTCCCCAAAGTTCTCCCCATCTCTATAAATGACAGAAGGGAAACTGCAAGTTAATTCACCAATTGGTCCTGTTAGCTCTATCTCCAAACTACATTACCAGGGTAACTGCCTCTTGCCACCTCTACTGCTAAAATTTATTCCAGCTACCACCATCTCTTACCTGGGTGACTGCAACAGTCTGTCAGCTACACTCACAGTTTCCCCTCTTGCCCTATTTACAGCAGCCTATCCTTCACACAGTAACGAGAAAATCTTTCTGGATCTTAAATCCAAACCCTTCCTTTCCCCTCCTTAAAACCTTCAATACCAGGCCATGCGTGGTGGCTCATACCTGTATCTCAACACTTTGGGAGACCAAGGCAGGCAGACCACTTGAAACCAGGAGTTTGAGACCAGCCTGGACAACATTGTGTTGCCCAGCTCTACAAAAAATACAAAAATTATCCAGGATTGGTGGTGCACACCTGCAGTTCTAGCTACTTGGGAGGCTGAAGTGAGAGGATCCCTTGAGCCCTAGAGGCTCAAGTCCAGCCTGGGCAATGGGGTGAGATTCTGTCTCAAAAAAAACCTTCAGTATCTTCCCACTGCAATCAAAATATAAATCCAGAGTCCTCCAAGGTCCTATATATTTTGACCCCTCATGCTCCTTGGGCCTCATTTCCCTGCACTGTCCCATTTATTCTCTATCTTTAGGTACCCGCACTCTCAGACATGCCTGTTCACACCCTGGAGCCTTGGCAACAGCTGTTCCTCCTGCTTGGAATGCCCTTTCCTGAGGACCTCACGTGGCTCCCTCCTCACTGTTTAGACCTCAACTTAAATGTCACCTCCACAGAGTTCCTCTCCACTCTCACATTCTCAGTTATCTGCGTAAGGTTTCTACCACATTACTCTAATTTGTCTTTTTCATAGGACCTCATTGTACATGAAATTATCTTATTGATGTATTACCATTTTGTGTTCTGGGGTGTCACCTCTGTGGAATGTAAGATCTTTGAAGGCTGGCAATCTGTCTGGTTTACTGCTATTCTCCAGGAGCAAGAAAGTGCTCTTGCAGGGAATAGAGGCATAATAAGTACCTTTGACTATTTCTTATGTTGTTCCCTAACTAACTGGTTCAATCTTTTAACCTTTCCAGTGATAGTTTACACACCTTGGAAATCAAAACCATCTTCAGGAAAGGGAGACCTTACAACCGACACCACAGAAAGACAAAGAATCATTAGAGACTATTCCAAACAACTATACACCAACAAATTTGAAAATCTAGAATGAATTGATACATTCCTGGATACATAAAACTGACCCAGATTGAACCATAAAGAAATGGAAAACCTTAACATGCCAATAATGAGTAACCAGATTGAAGTTTCCCAACAAAGAAAAACCCAGGACCTGATAACTTCACTGCTGAATTCTACCAAACATTTAAAGAACTAACACCAATTTTACTCAAACTCCTCAGAAAAATTGAAGAGAAGGGAATACTTCCAAACTCATCCTACAAGGCCAGCATTTCCCTCCTACCAAAGCCAGGCAAGGACATGATGAATAAAGAAAACTACAGGCCAATATTACCAATGAACAAAGGTGTAAAAACCCTCAACAAAATAGTAGCAAACCAAATTCAACAACACATTAAAAAGATTATTCACCATGATCAGGTGGTATTCATCTCAGGGATGCAAAGATGATTCAACATATACAAATTAATACATGATACATCACATTAACAGAACCAAAAACAAAATTCATATGATCAATTCAATAGATGCTGAAAAAGCATTCCATAAAATTAAAATGTTAAAACCCTCAAAAAACTGGATAGAGGAGGAACATATCTCAAAATAATAAAGTCCATATATGACAAACCCACAGCTAACATCATACCGAATGGGAAAAAATTGAAAGCCTTTCCTTCAAGATCTGGAAAAAGACAAGGATGCCCACTTTCACCACTTTTATTCAACATAATACTGGAAGTCTTGGCCAGAGCAATTAGGCAAGAGAAAAAAAGAAAGGGCACCCCAAATTGGAAAGAAAGAAGTCAAATTAGCCTTTTTCAAAGACAACATGATCTTATACTTAGAAATGCCTAAAGACTCCACCAAAAAATTGTTAGAACTGATAAATGGATTCAGTAAAGTTGCAGGATATAAAATAAATATACAAAAGTCAGCAGCATTTACATGTACCAACAGCAAACAATTTGAAAAAGAAATCAAGAAAGCAATTTTGTCTACAATAGCTACAAAAAATACTTACGAATCAATTTGACCAAAGAAGAGAAAGCTCTGTACAAGCAAAATTACAAAACACGGTTGAAAGAAATTGAAGAGGACACACACAAAAAAGAAAGATATATTCCATGCTCATGGATTGAAAGAATTAATGCCATTAAAATGACATTACTACCTAAAACAATTTACAGATTCAATGTAATCCCTATCAAAATACAAATATATTCTTCACAGAAATAGAAAAAAATCCTAAAATGTACATGGAACCATAAAAGACCACAAATAGCCAAAAAAAAAAAAAAATCCTGAACAAAAAGAACAAAGCTGGAGACATCAAATTATCTGACTTTAAAATATATAACAAAGCTATATTAACCAAATCAGTATGGTACTGCCAAAAAAAAAAAAAAGCCAAAAACAAAAAAAGAAAAACGGACACATAGACCAATGGAACAGAATAGGGAACCAGATAAAAATTCATTCATTTATAGCCAACTGATTTTCAATAAAGGCACTGAGAACATACAACAGGGAAAGGACTCCCTCTTCAATAAATGGTGCTGGGAAAACTCTATAACTATATGCAGAAGAACAAAACTAGACCCCTAACTCTCACCACAAGCAAAAATAAAATCAAATAGATTAAAGACTTAAATGTAAGACCTGAAACTATAAAACTACTAGAAGGGAACATTGAGGAAATATTCTAGGACATCATTCTGGGCAAAAAGTTTTTGTGTAAGACCTCAAAAGCATAGGTAACCAAAGCAAAAATAGACAAGTGTGATTACATCCAGCTAAAAAATTTCTGCACAACAAAGGAAATAATCAACAAAGAGACAACCCACAGAATGAGAGAAAATATTTACAAATTATCCATCTGACAAGGGATTAGTAACTAGAACATATAAAGAACTCAAACATCTCAACAGCAAAAAAAAAAAAACTGAAACAATCCAATTAAAAAATGAGAAAAAGAACTGAGTAGACATTTCTCAAAATAATATATACAAATGGCCAACAGAGATATGAAAAAATGCTTAGTATCACACATTATCAGAGAAATACAAATCAAAACCATAATGAGATATCATCCATCTCACCCCAGTTAAAATGGCTTTTATCAAAAAGACAGGAATAATGGATGCTGGCTAGGATATGGAGGAAGGGGAACCCTCATACACTGTTGGTGGAAATGCAAATTAGAGCAGCCACAAAGGAAAACTGTATGGAGGTTCCTCAAAAAACTAAAAATAGAACTACCATATAATTTAGCAATTTCACTACTGAGTATATACCCAAGAGAAAGAAAATCAATATATCAAAGAGATATCCACACTTCCATGTTTATTGCAACGTTATTTACAATAGCTAAAATATGGAATCAACCTAAGTGTTCATCAGTGGATGAATGGATAAAGAAAATGTGATACATATGCACAACAGAATATTACTTAGTCATCAAAAAGAATGAAATCCTATCATTTATGGAAACATGGATGGAACTGGAGGTGATTATGTTAAGTAAAACAAGTCAAGCACACAAAAACAAATATCTCATATTCTCACTCATATGTGGGAGCTGAAGCCAGACAGTAGATTGGTGGTTACCAGAGGCCAGAAATGGTCAGAGGGGTGAGGGGCAGATGCAAAGAGGTTGATTAATGGGTCCAAATAAACATAGAAAAAACAAATTAAAAGTTTGATAAAAGAAATAAGACCTCATGCTTGATAGATTAGTAGAGTGACTATAGTTTGCAATAATCTATTACATATCTCAAAATAGATGGAAGAGAATAACTCAAATGGCTCTAGCATAAAGAAAAGACAAATGTTTAAGGTGCTAAATACCCCAATTACACTGATTTGATTTTTACAAATCATACGAATGTATTAAATTATCACGTGTGCCCTGAAAATATATACATCTATTATTTATCAATTATAAAAAATATTGAAAGTGCTGCATGGTACCTAGCAAAAGGCTAGGAATATGGGTGGCAGGTTCTCAATAAAATTCATCTCAGACAAGAGTGGTGGTTGCAACATAAATCACTGTTCAGAGCCCTCTGTACCCCAAGCCTCCATGTAGTTCCTTCTTTTCTCTTGGCTTTTCTCTCTTTGCTTCTTAAAGAGTGATTAAGAACACTGGGCCAGAGAGACAGGGCTCTGGGCTGAGGTGTGTTGCTAACTAGCTGTAGAACTCTGGGCCAGTAGCCTTTTGTGGAACTCAGTTTCTGGAACTCTAAAATGGACAGGTGCCATTCAGGTCACAGAAGTGTAGGAAGAGGACTGGTTTTAGTCATCAAGGAGTGGAGAGGACCAAAGGACTCCAGAGACTGCCAATGTGCCCATCTTCCCTTATATGACCTCTTACATATATTCAGCTTTCCTCCTCTCTTTCTGCCTTAGATTGAACAGAGCCCTTTTGCCATTTCTTAGTTTAGTTATCTCCTCCAGCAAAATCCTACAGGCACTGCTTCCTCCCTGATGCTCTATGTAAGTGCTGGAAAATTCAGTGAATGCCTTCTCTTCTGAATGGTGCCTGCACCTGATGGCTAGGCCATCCTTCAGAGAACCTGTTCGTCTACTCCCCTGTAATACCACTAGTGTTTAGGTTTATGAAAAGGCAACAGAGGGTGGAGAGTGAGCACTTGGGTGCTTTCCAAACAACTCAAGGCAAAAACACCAATTTGGAGAGGGAAGATTTCTGACTTAAACTGCTCAACTAATTGCTCAACTGCAAACTTCAGAATGTCACAGCAGAAATATTTTTTGTCTTCCAACATTTTAGACAAGGCTATGAGATCATCATGGCTCAAAGCTCTTCAAAATGCTATTTGCAAATAAAGGCAGCAAACTGGGCAGATGGTTGGGGCGGGGGTGAAGGGTGAGCTGCTGCTCTATTTTGGGAACCCTGTGTTCATAAAGAACCAGGTCTCTGAGACACAGCTGTGGATCTGATATCCCCCTCATGCCTTTGACATCCGAGCAAGAGCTATTGGAGCTCAACCACACTGAAGACCCATTTCAAAAAGGCTTCATGGTTCAGGAATGCTGTGCTTCCTTCCACAACAGCCACCTTCTGACTGGCTGAGACCATGGTGGCTTAAGGGATATCAGGACTCCCAAAGGTGTTTTGTCAGCACCTCCTAGGATCTATCCCTAGCAAACTAAGCAGAGATTTTTCTTAAAAGATAAGCAAATAAGCATTAAGAGAGCCAAATGATGATGCCTCAACCAAGTGGCTCGTCATTTCTATTCTGAAAACCGTCTCTTTGGACAGGTGGGCAGAGCTATGGTCATATCTTTTTGTGACAGGGGAGTCATTGAGTAATTCCAAACTAACACAGTTTCCTTAACTATGCAAATGAATTCATATTAATAATTCCATGAAGTGTGTCTATAGTAACACAAGGACAGGAGATGGGCGTTGTAAGAGTGGCCCACCACGTTCTTTGAGGTCTTTGTCAGTTTTACCTGTCACAGACTGTGTAGACTAGCTGCAGTCAAAATTCCCATTCCCTCATCACTTGCTATGAAATTTATCTGAAGTCAAAAGGAATAGGTTGCCAAAATAGAAGCATCCAGAGATGTGGATGGTGCAAGAAGAAATGTTGCAGAACCTCAAAAGCTAGATTCTAGTACCTGATGCTCAGTAAGCCAAACACTAACATGTCAGCACTTAGGAGCAGAGAAAGGTTTATTTGGTGTGCCCACAGTGTGAAGATGGGAGTGGCAAACCTTAAATCTGACTTGCCTTTGAGCATCACTGGGGGATTTATGAGTAAGGTAGGTATGCAGGAGGTGAGATTTCTGATGATCAAAGCTATTTGCATCTCTCGGCCATCAAACTTCTGGATGCCTCCAAGAAGGTCTGTATGACCAAAGGATCACTGTTCTTTGAAAGAAAAACAAGTTCATTAATCTTGCAGACAGCCCCAGGGATCAGGATATGAAGTTAATCAATGATTAGTGAATTAGTGACCACACTCTACCGAAATGACTACGTGCAAGTAATCATGCATGGAGAAAGAAAAGGACAAAGAGAAAAGAAAATAACTAAAACAAACACTTGGATGATCATATCATACAGGCTTGGTTACAGAAACACAGGAGGAAGAATCTGAATTTACACTGGGGTCCACAAAGAGTAATATTCCCTCTCTTTTCATTAGGATTATAAAATGTTAAAGCTCAAAAGGGACATAAGAGATTATATTATGGGCTGAATATTATCTCCGCAAAATTCATTTCAAGTCCTAACCTCCAGATCCTCAGAATGTGACCTTATTTGGAAATAAGGTCATTGTAGATGTAATTATTTAATATGAAGATTTAATATGAAGTCATAATGGAATAAGGTGGGTCCCTAAGACAATATGACTGATAACTGATATGGCTTGGTTCTATGTCCCCACCCAAATCTCATCTCAAATTATAATCCCCACATGTCAGTGGAGGGACCTGGTGGGAGGTGATTGGATTATGGGAGCAGATTTCCCCCTTGTTCTCGTGATAGTGAGGTTTCACAAGATCTGACAGTTTAAAACTGTGTGACACTTCCTCCTGCTCTCTGTCTCTCTCTCCTGCCACTATGTAAGATGTGCCTTGCTTCCCCCTTGACTTCCACCATGATTGTAAGTTCCTGAGGTCTCCACAGCCATGCAGAACTGTCAGTCAATTAAACCTCTTTTCTTTACAAATTACCCAGTCTCGGGTACCTCTTTTTTTGGGTTTTTGTTTTTGTTTTTGTTTTTTGAGATGGAGTCTCTGTTGCCCAGGCTGGAGTACAGTGGCATGATCTCAGCTCACTGCAACCTCCACCTCCGGGGGCCAAGCGATTCTCCTGCCTCAGCCTCCCGAGTAGCTGGGATTACAGGCACACACAACCACACTCAGATAATTTTTGTATTTTTAGTAGACACGGGGTTTCACCATATTTGGCCAGCCTGGTCTCAAACTCCTGACCTCAAGTAATCCACCTACCTTGGCCTCCCAAAGTGCTGGGATTACAGGCATGAGTCATCGCACCGTCTCCCTCAGGTAGTTCTTTATAGCAGTGTGAAAACAAATGCGACAACCTTATAAAAATGGGAGATTTGCGCACGAGCACACGCATGGGGAACACTTCATGAATGTAAAGTCAGAGATCAGCCAAGGAATGCCAAAGATTGCCAGCAAACCTCCAGAAGCTAGCAGAGAGTTTGGAGAGATTTTTTTTTTTTCTCAGAAGGAACCAGCCCTGCTGATACCTTGATCTTGGACTTCTAGCCTCCAAAACTGTGAGACAATACATTACTGCTGCTTAAGCTGCCCAGTTTGTCATCCTTTGTTATGACAGCCCTAGGAGATGAATACAAATAACCTACTTAACCTCCTCATCTTAGAGCAGTAGTTCTCAGCCAGGGAATTTTGCCCTCCAGGGAGTATTTGGCAACATCTCGAGATATTTTTGGTTGTCACAGCTGGGAGGTGCTATGGCATCCAATGGATAGAGGCCAGAAATGCTACGAAACATTCTACAGTGCTCAGAACAGTCTCTTACAACAAAGAATTATCAGACTCAAAATGTGAATAGTTTCAATACTGAGGAACCCTCTTTTAGAGATACAGAAATGGAAGCTCAGAGGGCTTAAGCAACTCACAAAATCTCTAAGAAAATTAGGGCAAAACTGGAACCAGGATCCAGTAAGAAACAGATTAGGCCTAGCAAGAACATTGGTGAAACCATGTCCTAAGATACAGGTAGAGGCAAAGAAACCTACTGGAGGCAAAGGAGAGAAAAGCTCAAGAGGAAGAGACCACAGTATGTCATCCCAGGGCCAAAAAGATAGGTGCTTCACGGAGAGGGAGATCAATGGTGTCCGCTGCAACAGGGAGCCCAAGCTAGAACTCTGCAAGGGGCTCATGGAACTTGGGGATTAGGATGTTGCTGAGGGACCATGGAGAGAGCAGGTCCAGGCACCCAGGGAGTGGGGCCATGA
Source organism: Theropithecus gelada (assembly GCF_003255815.1). Lineage (NCBI taxonomy): Eukaryota > Metazoa > Chordata > Mammalia > Primates > Cercopithecidae > Theropithecus > Theropithecus gelada. Next base: position 81,222,792 of record NC_037681.1, read on the forward strand.
GTCAGACTCCTGTATGACTGTGAGTGAAATGGCAAAGATGGAGTATTCTAGAGCAGAAAACTTTTTTTTTTCCTAAATATCAATTGGATCTACTGAAGAGCATAAAACTCTTAAAAGACATTGGAAGGGAGGAAGGGATGGAGTCCAGCTTGCAGGGTCAGGGAAATTAGCTTGACCATGAAAAGGATGGCAGAAGCAATTAATGGAAGGTGATCTTCAGAAGGAATAAATGCTCCCACTCTACTATGTCTTAATCTTATTTTACCTTGAGAATGCTTTTTGTTAATAACTAATAAACATGGTGGAGAACTCTGGACTTCCTGGATATACATGCTCAAGGATACGGTAGGAGCATGATCTCAGGAAGGCTTCCAGTTTTCCTTGCTATTCCCTGAAAATCTATTGCTACTTCCTCTATGCATTGCAGATATGCCTTAGGAAGTTTCCACACTCTGGTCCTACCATGGCTGGTAGATACAGGGAAAACAAAAAACAAACGAACAAACAAAAAACAGTGAGAATAGGCCAAATTCCACAGGAAGGACTTCAATAGGACATGGATGACAGAGAGGGTGGCTTCATGTGTATATAACTCTTGCAGTCTCACAGCACCCTGTGTTCAGAAGGGAACCCCAGGCTAGGTGTTTAATGCTCTGTGGTCACCATCTTCAAAATGTCAATAACTTTTTTTTTGACATAAGATCTCACTATGTCACCCAGGCTGGAGTGCAGTGGAGCAATCATGGCTCACTGCAGCCCCGACCTCCGAGGCTCAAGCGATCTTCCCAACTAAGCATCCTAAGTAGCTGAGACTATGGGTGCATGCCACCACACTCAGCTAATTTGTAAGTTTGTTTTTGTAGAGACAGAGTCTCGCCATCTTGCCCAGGCTGTTCTCTAACTCCCAAGTTCAAACAATCTTCTCACCTTGGCCTCCCAAAGTGCTGAGATGACGTATGTGAGCCACCACACCCTGACCAAACTGTCAATAGCTTTATCTTTGAATTTTTATTTTGTAAGTGAAGTCTGATGAGACAGGGAGTGTACCCCAAGGGCTTAGAACCTCGGCTCACATGTGGTCCTGCCTCCCACCACCTCCCAGATCGGGCTCTTTACCTTCGGCTCTCATATCCTTACCGAGAAATGATGCCCGCCCCCCCGCCCAGAGTAAGTGAGTGAGTGAGAGGGCCCAGGTGCAGGCAGGTGCCTCTGGGGGGTCTGCATTCCTCTTGCAAATATCCCTATGCTCCAGGGTACACAACATTATATAGCAAATTAAAAAACAAACAAAAACAAAAAAACAAAAAAAAAGAACACTACAATGGGTCAAGAGAGAAGAAGAATGAAAACAGGTTTCCTGCTTTTTAAACAAGGGCTCCCACATTTCCATTTTGTACTGAGAGCATGAATTAATGTAGCTGTTCCTGGTAACTGGCATAAAAGGAGCTGAAAGAACTGAGAAGCAGAAAGTTTCCTAGAGTTTCCATCACCATTTATCCAACTATTAGTTACCAAGCACCTCACAGACCTAGGAATAAAATGACTAAAAAGCATAGTTCCTGATTCCAGTAAGCTTACAGACTGGGAGGGCTGAATGGATACACATGAAAACAAATCATTGCAGGGCTATGTGCGGGAGCAATGATTTGTTTTCAATCCTCCTTTCATCAGGAGGAAGTCCGCCAGGGGTCTATGGGAGCACCAAGAGGGCCCCAAGCTGCCTTAGGGAGGGCAGCAAAGGTTTTTCTGAGAGCATCTCTTCTGAGCAGAGTCCTGAGTGAGGAGCATTCAGAGGAAGAAAAGGGAGCAGTTATTCCAAGGAGGCAGGGAGTACATGGCCAGTTTGGAAGCTGCAAATCATTCCAAGTAGCTGGAGTACAGGGAAGAGGAGCACTCAGAGAAGGAGGCCCACATCACAAGGTGCCTTGCTCTGCAAGCTAAGCATTCCAGCGTTATCCTTAGACTACGGGGAGCCACTGAGGGGCTTTAAACTGGACTGACTGACTCAGATTGGGGCCTTAGAAAGATGGTGCCAGCTCTGTATAGAGGTAGCCAGATTGGAGCCAGAAAGAACACTGAGGTGTTTGTTTCAATCCTAAATCCATGCAAGAAGCCACAAGGACCTGAACCAAGGAGGTGGCAGTTGGAATGGAGAGAATGGACCCCCAGTTGAGTGACCTTGAGAGATATTTCAGAGGTAGAATAGAAACAACAAGACAAGGTGGTAGACTCACTGGGGTGGAAGGGAAGAGAAGGAGCAAAGGGTGAGTTTGTATTTCTGGTTTGGGCCAATGGGAGAATGGCCCCTCATCGGGGTCCATTACACTGCTCATGGAATAAATTTATGGGATAGGCAGTCCCCCATGATCATGTTCTGCTATTGATGTCCTTGTGTAACCCCCTCCTCGTGAAAGTGGGATAGACCTAGTGACTTGCCTCCAATGAATAGAATATGGCAAAGGTTATGAGACGTTGCTTCTGAGATTTGGTTATAAAATATTATGACACTCATCTGTTTCTCACTGGTTCTATCTCTCTTGCCCTCCTCCTCACTCACAGTAAGAAAAGGTGGCTACCATACTGTGACCTGCCCTGTGGAGAGCCCATATGGCAAGGAGAGGCCAGGAGGCCTCTGGTCAACAGCCTGCAGACAACTGCATCCTGCCAACCACCACCTGAGTGAGCTTGCAAGCAGATCCACTCCAGTTAAGCCTTTAGATGACTATAGCCCCAGCCAATACCTCAAAGCCTCATGAGAAAACAGAGCCAGGGGACCCAGCTAAGCCACATGCAGATTCCAGATGCACAGACACCGTGAGGTGATAAATGCTGTAGCTTTAAGGCACAGTGTTTTGAAGTAATTTGTTATACAGTAATAGCTCATCAGTACAATAAGCAAGATAGGGTTATAGTCACAAGGAATAAGAGAAGAAAAATTTCAAGTACATTTGGAGAACTTCTGGAGCACTAGTTTATTTATCTATTTGTTTTTGTTGTAACCTGGTCTTGCTCTCTTGCCCAGGCTGGAGTGTAATGGTGTGATCTCAGCTCACTGCAACCTCCGCCTCCGAGATACAAGCGATTCTCCTGCCTCAGCCTCTCGAGTAGCTGGGACTACAGGCACACATCACCATGTCCAGCTAATTTTTTGTCTTTCTTTTTCAGTAGAGATGGGGTTTCACCATGTTGGCCAAGCTGGTCGGGAACTCCTGACCTCAGGTGATCTGCCCACCTCAGCCTCCCAAAGTGCTGGGATTACAGGCATGAGCCACCATGCCTGGCCTGGAGCACTAATTTATAAACAATAGTTTTCTAAGGATGAATCATGTTTATATTTCTTTTATGCTTTTTTTTTTTTTTTTTTTGAGACAGAGTCTCGCTCTGTCACCCAGGCTGGAGTGCAGCAGTACAATCTTTGCTCACTGCAGCCTCCACCTCCTGGGTTCCAGCAATTCTCCTGCATCAGCCTCCTGGGTAGCTGGGACTATAGGCACATGCCACCATACCCGGCTAATTTTTGTATTTTTAGTAGAGACAGGGTTTCGTCATGTTGGCCAGCCTGGTCTCAAACTCCTGACCTCAGATAATCTGCCCACCTCGGCCTCTCAAAGTGCTGGCATTATAGGCATGAGCCAGTAAACCCGGCTCATGTTTATATTTAATTCAATAGGTTTCCTAATAACTTCTACTGAATTAGACTTTTATTTGTATATGTTCTCTACTTATAACACTTTGACATATCTCTTTGTATGTCTGTCTCTCCATTAAGCTAGAAGATCTTGGAAGACAAGAATGCTCCTCTATTCAACTTCGCAGCCCAAACACTTAGCTTGGCGTGTAGAGTCAGTAGTGACCAAGTGTTTGTTGAATGAGATTCTAGTTGTTGAATATTCTCAAAATCTCTATCAAACTTTTGTTTGATTAAAAATTGCCATCATTAATCTAGTTCTACTCCCAAGAGGAATTTGGATATAAATTGAGTTCTGGTAAACTGAAACTAGCAGAGGCAGAAAGATTAATAAGAATTTTTTTTTTTACATTCTCCAGTGCTATTTTTTGACATTTGTTAAAAGTAGGTGATATAATTTCTTTCATTATTTGCCATGGTATAAATTGTTTAAAACATGAGACATGTGAGAATACTTAGACATTTCAGAAAGAACTTGCAAGTGTGAGGTGTTCAAAAATATGCTTCTTCTGACTGCTACAGAAATTCCACAGATTCATGAATTCATTTATTTAGCAAATGACTCCCTGCTTTGCCGTTTCCTACGGGACCTTGGACACATTCCTTCTCACCTCTGAACCTAGTGTCTTCAATTGTAAAATAAGAGGAAAGGTGGTCAGATCACGTATTTTCGAATTTCTACTTTGTGTCTCAAGTTCTCCGAATCCTATGAAATATACTGAGATATTGTGCTCATTTAGACCCGGGGCAGAGCTGGGTTTGAATCTCAGCTCTGCTTTTCAATGAATAAGTTATCTTTTTCTGTGTGCCCAAATGTAAAAGGGGGTCGTTGGTAACAATTAGACATGAAGAATGTAAAGCATCTGCCTTAAAAAAAAAAAAAAAAAAAAAACCATGACCAATGTGTCAAGCACTAATGGGGAAATACAAAAGAAAAATGTAAGATATTAAATCAACTTTCTAGAAATCTCCAGTCTAGCTGGGGACACTATTATTTATGATCATCTTTTAAAATATCTTCCAACCTCTGCTCAGGTAACTATTATCGTATCCTGACTAACCATGAATGTATTTCATTAGCATGAAAATTTTCCCAATGCTTTTGAGATTCAGCCAGCACACCCTGTCCTAACACTGAATTTCCTGGCCTCAATACCTGTGGAAAGCTGTGGTTTCTCTTTTCATTTAGCTTACATTTGCTGCCCTGTAATTTGATTCTTCCCCTTCATTCCTGGACTCTCTCCTTTCTTCTCAAACAAGGGGCCTACTTCAGTCTTGACCAAGCCCTTCATCTTCCTGAATTTCTCAGCTAAATCGTTTCTAACGCTTCCCTTTTTCCAACATAAATAGTTCTTGCTCGCTCATTGTCCCACCCTGCCTCACCTCTGGCTCCAATTAGAGCAATATTTATTTTTCCTTTTTAAGAATCTCCGTAGCCTCTACTCTTCGGAAATGAGGCAACGCAGCTCGTGTTAAAAGCCCTTTATTATGGTCACAGAAAATCTGCTCTGACAAGATCCAGCTCGACAAGATTGTGTTCCTGGAGATCCTTCCCTCATTTATCTGTCATCTCACTTTCTAGGTCACATCATTTCCTAGCATCTAAAGTGTTGTCTGTTTATATATATTTTAAAGCAATGGAGGAGTGGAATGTGGAGTGAGTGCCTCGTGGTGCTGGAATGTAGAAAAGTCTCTTCTAATTTCAATGAAGGGCACGCTGCCATTTTCTGGAGAAGAAAGAGGAACAAACACACATATAGCCTTGTTTTCAAAGAACCCGTTGATGTTAATGGGGTTTATTTTAGTTCACTGAGACGGCTAACAGTAACCCAAAGCCCAAATGTAGACTCAGATTTGCTGGAACAAGGGCACAGGTCAAACCTCAGGGAAGCGAGTGTGAGTATTCCCTGGAATCTTCCAGAAACACAGACAGCTCTCAGGGGTTTGGGGCCTCAAAAACTCCGGGAGGACACTACAGGCCCCCACCTTCTTAGAAAACAGCCAGTTCCACAGTAAGTCAGCTTGCATCAGGTGGGCCCCAAATCATCATCCTGGCATCTTCTTCCTCAGTCTCTCGCCTCCCTTTTCATCATAATGAAATTTATTCATTGAGTGCTTATAGCCACCAGCACTGTGCTCAGCATGGGACAAGTGCAACCACATAGATGCTTCACAACTACACAAAAAAGGAGGTTCTATTATTACCATTCCCAATTGCAGTGAGGAAACGGAGGCCCATTGAGCACACACAACTTGCCTAAAGGTTCAAAGTGAGTAGAGAACAGAGCCAGAATGTGAACTTGAATGGTCTGGCTCAGAGCCCAAGCTCTTGGCTTGACTCGGTTCATGTTATGTGTTGAACCGTGTCCCCCAAAAAAGATATATTGGAGTCTTAAACCCTAGTACCTCAGAATGTTACCTTATATGGAGATAGGGTCTTTAAACAGGTAATCAATTTAAAGTGAGGTCATTAAGGAGGGCCTTAATCCATTATCCCCCATGTCCTTACAAAAAGGGGAAATTTGGACACACTTAGAGGGACGATGATGTGAAGAGACATACATAGAGAAGCAGACCATCTACAAGCCAAGGAGAGTGACTGGGGACAGATCCTTCACCCATAGCTCACAGAAGGAACCAACTCTGCCAACACCCCAATTTCAGACTTCAGGCCTCCAAAAATTGTTAGAGAATAAATTTCTGTTGTTTGAGCCACCCAGTTTGTGGTACTTTGTCACAGTAGCCCTAGGAAACTAATATTATTAGTGATCCTCATTGTAAAGCAAAGTCACTCTAGGGTCAAAATTCATTTAGCAAAAACTCTCGGTTTCTCTTTCAGTGTGATCATTGGACCCTGATTGGAGTTCACACACTCTTGAAGCCTAGGTGGAGTCTGACCTAACAGAGATTAAGGTGTTCTTATGCAATGGTCTGTAATATGCATCAAGTTTCTGTGCATCCATAGCAAAGCCCAGAGTAAGCCAGGGACTTGACTATGACTGGGCCCAAGACGGCTGAGGTTCCCAGGAACATCTTTGCCAGCAAAGAGTCAAGTCATCCGATTTGCTTAAAAGAGAATAACTTGGTGTGAGTTTATGGACAGCACCTGGAGGGACACTCGAATCCTCCTCCTGCCCAGCAGACTTGGGCCTGGGTCTTCAAGAGAGGTCATGGAACTGCAGGTGAATAATGTAGGAGTGGGTGGACTCAAGCCCAGTGACACGTTGAGAGTGAAGGCAGCACAGCCCTCATGCCCAGATATCAGGGTGAGCGACATAAGGAGGTGCAAGGGACACTTCCACCTTGCAGGAGAGTACTGAGGGCTTGGGTACACCGAGAACCCCAAGACACATCTGCCTTGACAGTTCTCAGGACTTTCTGCAGCAAAAGGGCAGATACTGTGGTTACTGCAGCTCCTGGGGACCCTCTTAACCCAGTCCAGCCCCCTCCTCCTCCTCCTGTGGACCTTGCCCTGGCAACCACTTTATGGCAATCCCAGGTATGGACAGCAGGTCATCATCAGAGCCTGGTGGATTGGGAGCATGGCAGGTGCCTGAAAAATACAGTAGCTGCCAGTATATAACACACGGAGAGAATCTTGTGGTGGAGAGAACACAATCTTTGGAAGCCGACCTGTGACCTGTGGAAGTCAGAACATGCATCTTAACCTCTTTGAGCCTCATGCTCATCGTCTGTAACATAGGGACAATATCTATCTTACAGGATTATGGTAAGTACTAGGACAATGTATGTAAATAACACAGCACTGAGCCTGGCACACTGCAGTTGCCAAATAAATTGTAGTTATCATGAAGATTATATATTTATGTATAAGTAGATGATACTATTTGTGTCCGTATATGTTCCCTTATTTAGCACAAACTCTAAAAGGCTATACATAAATCAAGAAATCTATTGAGTAGTTATTTCATTCAACAAATATTTGTTAAGCCCCTATGATGTGCAACTTCCGGGATTCTAGCAGTGAGCAGGGCTCCAAGAAAATGGTACCCCTGGGATCTTGTGAATAAGAAGGAGCTCTTAGTTCTGGGAAGAAGAACAAGGAGACAATCACCACACACTGTGATACAGCCTATAGGAGGTATGGATATATACCGTGGAATCCCATTTGGGGGGATCAGGAAGCTTCCCAGAGACCTAAAGTGCCATAGATGTGAGGCAGGTGAAAAGAGGGTTGGGAAGGGTGTCAGAGGGAGCACATAGTCAAAGACTGGGAGCAGAGCGCAGAGCTCAGCCTGGTTGGGATCTAAAATGAATAACAGGGTGGNTTTTTGAGACGGAGTCTCACTGTGTCTCCCAGGCTGGAGTGCAGTGGGCAGATCTCAGCTCACTGCAAGCTCCGCCCCCCGGGTTCACGCCATTCTCCCGCCTCAGCCTCCCAAGTAGCTGGGACTACAGGCGCCCGCTACCGCGCCCGTCTAGTTTTTTGTATTTTTAGTAGAGACGGGGTTTCACCATGTTAGCCAGGATAGTCTCGATCTCCTGACCTTGTGATCCACCCGCCTCGGCCTCCCAAAGTGCTGGGATTACAGGCTTGAGCCACCGCGCCCGGCCTAAAACACATTACTCTTTAAGATGCAAGGCACTGGAAAAAGGCAAGTGGCATTTTCTCTGCTATGTAGCATAAACAGAAAGTAAATTTTGCTCAGGAAATGCGAGAGAGAACTCAGGTCCTAGTCTTATGTTTCCATTTGAGTAGCCCAGAGAAAGAAAGAGTGAAGTGTCTTAAAACCTGGCCGGGCGCGGTGGCTCAAGCCTGTAATCCTAGCACTTTGGGAGGCCGAGACGGGTGGATCACGAGGTCAGGAGATCGAGACCATCCTGGCTAACACGGTGAAACCCCGTCTCTACTAAAAAATACAAAAAACTAGCCGGGCGAGGTGGCTGGCGCCTGTAGTCCCAGCTACTCGGGAGGCTGAGGCAGGAGAATAGCGTAAACCCGGGAGGCGGAGCTTGCAGTGAGCTGAGATCCGGCCACTGCACTCCAGTCTGGGCGACAGAGCGAGACTCCGTCTCAAAAAAAAAAAAAGAAAAAAAAAAACCTGATAAGTGCCCGGGCGCGGTGGCTCATGTCTGTAATCCCAGTGCATGATTTGCCAAGGCGGGCAAATCGTGAGGTCAAGAGATCGGGACCATCCTGGTAAACGTTGTGAAACCCTGTCTCTACTAAAAATACAAAAATTAGCTGGGCGTGGTGGTGCGTGCCTGTAGTCCCAGCTACTCAGGAGGCTGAGGCAGGAAAATCACTTGAATCCGGGAGGCGGAGGTTGCAGTGAGCCAAGCCTACTGCACTCCAGCCTGGCGACAGAGCGAGACTCCATCTCAAAAAAATAAAATAAAATAAAATAAAAATCTGATGAGTCTATGCTTTTCTTTGCATGCATCATCTGAGTAGTATGTTACGTACAGATAAACACCCTACCACTCACATGTATGAATTATAACTGCCTTGTTTTTCCATCAGAGTATATGTACCATCAGCTATGAATTCAGGGTCAGATTCTTAGATAATTTAAATTAAGCATTTTTTTATTTTTATTTTATTTTATTATTATTTTTTTTTAATGGAGTCTCACTCTGTCACACAGACTGGAGTGCAGTGGTGTGATCTTGGCTCACTGCAACCTCTACCTCCCAGGTTCAAGCAATCCTTCCACCTCAGTCTCCCAAGTAGCTGGGACTACAGGCATGTGTCACCCTGCCTGGTTAATTTTGTTTTTTATTTTTTGTAGATACGAGGTCTCACTATGTTGCCAGGGCTGGTCTCGAACTTCTGAACTCAAGCCTACCTTGGCCTCCCAAAGTGCTGGGATTACAGATGTGAGGCACCACACCTGTAATTGAGCCTTAATACCTTGACAAGCAATATCTGATATCCTCTGATTAAATAGTGTTGGCCAGCTACCGACTTGTCCTTTCTCCTCCCTTCCTTCCTTATCTACTCAGGGTACATCGTTTGCATATTTCCACTCCGATATGCATATATTCATAAGAAGGTACATTAATTTTCTAGGGCTGCCATGAGTAATGACCACAAACTAGGTGGCTTAAAATAATGAAATTTATTCTCTCACAGTTCTGGAGACCAGAAGGCTGAAATCAAGGTATCTGCAAGGTTGGCTCCTTCTTGGGGCTCAAAAGAAGGGTCTGTTCATGCCTCTCCCCTGACTTCTGGTGGTTGCTGGCAATCTCTGGAATCTGTTGGCTTGGGGCAGCATAACTCCAATCCCTGCCGTCGTTATCGGATGGTATTCTCCCTATGTGTCTGTGTTCAAATTTCCATCTTATAGAGACACCAGCCCTGCTGGATTTGGGGTCCAACTGAATCCCATATGACCTTATTTTTATTTGATTACATCTGCAAAGACACTATTTCCAAATGAGGTCACATTCACAGGTTCCAGCGGGGTGTGAACTAACTTTTGGGGGACACTATTTAACCTAGAACAGAAGGTGAATACCATCAGGTATGTAGTCAGTTCCCTTTCCCCTCACCATAGGCTCCCACAAGGAGGCCATTCAGATCGAAACCAGTGTCAAGGACAGGACAGGCAGCAGGGCCAACTGGCTTCTAGATTCTTAAGTTCAACAAATGGGAACCAGCTTATACCTAGGGAGGAAACCTGATTGGGTCTCAAGTCCCCAAACAATAATAAAATTTTGCTTCTGCATGAGAAGTAATCCCACCACGTTCCCACCCCGGGATACCACTAGGCTGCCGGGGGCTCTGGAGCCTGCCTTGATGTCCATGAGTCACTCAAGGGCTCCTGCAGACCAAACCACCTCTGTTTGCTGGGGGTCTGGTTGGCAAGTCTGCTTACAGGATCTGGATGTTACTGATTTTGATCTCTTTGACAATGCTAAATCGTGAGAGGAATCTAGAGAATGACTTAGTGAATTCATGGCGTTCATTTTCTAGACCGGTTGAGTCCAACAAATAACCAGTACAGTCCACGTTTTTTTTGAGAAAAATATATTTATAGCTATTAATATAAAAAGCTGACTGTAAGCTATTATGTTAAAAAGATTGTAGGTGTCAAAAGAGTGTGTATAACTTGATCCCAATTGTGTGAAAAATAGATATGAAGATATATTCAGAAGTAATAACAATAACAATAAACAAATATTGAACACTTTACACTATGCCAAGCCCTGTTCTAAGAATTTCATGTAGCTTAATCCTTACAACAGCCCTATGGAAGTCCTATTTTTATCCTTACTTTACCACTTTCAGTAGAGTTGGCTAATCTGCTACATATTAAGTGTGACAATAGTGATATTCACAAGACAGAAAGGAAAGAGTTTCATATAAATATTTTAAGATAGAAATCCCATGAATCATTAGAAAATCACAAATATAAATTTTAAATAAGCCCTGTGTGTTTCTCTTTTATTATATTTTGGGTTTTTTTGGACATATTTAATTCTTCCCCAAGTATAAATATTTTCTTCAGGAAGCTTCCCACGTTTTGAACTCATATTCCTATCCTTTGATTCATTGAATTTTTGGCCATTCTCTCATTAGGTTAAAAAAAAAAAAAATGTCTTGTAGGGCGGGAGTTAAGAGTTGCTCAGAGTTTCATGGGAAATAGCCAACTTCTTTTCCAAGACCTGCCTTGTACTTCCTGCTTCTCTCACTGGGGGCAAATAAAAAACAGAAGATTTAGGAGACAAATTATCCCAGAGAAAGCCTCCTAGAACAGAGTAAAAATAATTGAAAAATGATAACAAGTGGCTGAAATGTTCAGAGAGATAAATGTGATTTATCATAGAGCGCATAAGCACAGACATGAAATTGTAACTGCAGACTTCCCTTCACATCTGGTGACCTTTGGAACTTTCAGAAAAACTTCCACTATACACAAACACCTAAGAATTTCTAGTTGGAGATGAACCCTGGTTTGGGTTCCACTTTCCTAGATGTACCTTTTAATTTTCCTTGTTTTGTATTTTAGTCCATCTTGAGAGGTATTTCTTAAGAACTTAATCAAAAGCTAAAAACAAAACCAGTTCTGTATCCAACATTGTGAAGTCAATTTGAGTTTCCACAGATGAAGATGTGAAAGGTCGTTTTAAGTAAGGCATTTTTCCTTCTCAACATATTTGCTAAAGAAAGAGGATAAAAAGAACATATGTGTATTGCTTCATTGTTATCAGCCAGTTAGTTTTAAATTTCTGTCTTCGCAGCATTTTCTCCTTGTATAGCTGATTTTCTCACCATTCTGTTACAGAATATGAGACAAGCACCACCACAAAAGAGATAAAGCTTTCCAATAAGAGCCTATTGCTCTTTGGTATGGAAATTTGGGGTTTATGCTTCTTTGATTTTTTGTTTTGTTTTGTTTTGTTTTGTTTTGTTTTTTTAAGTTTAGCAGCCAAGAATTCAAGAGTTAAGGCTGATAAAACTGCATTAAGATTATCTCACCTGCCCAAGTGTGGGAGAAAACATGAGTCCAGAATAAATTGCCTTTCTCAAAATAGAAAGATTTTTCTGGTTTTATTTGGCCTGGGAACAAAGCCGAAAGGTAGGCGGGGCTTCCCCCTCTAACATCTGCTTCTTGGATCTCTGGGAGGCTCAGAAACTGGGAATCCCCTAAGCACCTTTATGGATGAAGTGAGGGCTCCAGCTCCCCCAAAGAGCAGCGGGCAGGAGACAGTCACCGGGCAGCTCCTGCTGCAACCCTGAAGCAGCTCCTGCACCCCCAAATCTCACAGACTCACATAACATCAAAAATTCAGATGCAGAAACTGGCACCTCACCTTAAACAGAGTAAGACCCTGATTAATTTCTTGAATTATGATCTAATACATATATCTGTAGGTGTTTTAAAGACAATACTTTTCACAACTAAAATTACGGCCAGGTGTGGTGGCTCACGTCTGTAATCCCAACACTTTGGGAGGCCAGGGCAGGAGAATCCTTAAACTCAGGAGTTCAAGTTTGTAGTGAGCTAGGATCACACCACTGCACTCCAGCCTTGGGAACAGAGCAAGACTTTGCCTCAAAATAAAAATAAAAATTATATATATATGATAAAACCAACACAAATCCCAACAAGCATGGTAAGTGTGTATACTGTTGCTGTCCCCATGGCAGTCCATTGTGCACTTAGATACTGAGGAAGACACGTTACCAGCATGTAGTGCTAATGGTACTGTCATGTGGGTCCACTGAACCCAACTGCTGCTGTATCTCCTTGAATTGTTCTTATCCAGATCAACATCTTCAAATCCCTTAACTGTGTTGGTCAGTCAATTTCTCAGTTCCTTTTAATACACATCTTCCAAACCCACCATCTTCCCAAACCAGGCCTATTAACCAGAAATCAATTCTGAAACATTGTTTGTTTAAATTTTTAAATTGCAATTTAACTGCACATGCCATGGGATCGTGGACCAAAAGCCCAACTGGAGAATAATAATTTTTTAAAACAGCTCTGGGTAACAATGACCTTGTGAAAATGTATTTTGCACATGTTCCATTGGTGAATTTTTGCTGTTCTTTTTTTTTTTTTTAATGGGAAGCCGTCATTTTAGGAGATAATATAGTAACCTCAGTTAATTCGTATGCCGCTGTTCAATCGGAGTCTGAAAGCTGAAGGCCACAAGGTTGTGCTGTAATGGAAAAAAGCTTTTTAACTAAAAGCCAGGAGACCTGGGTTCTAATAGCCAGGCTGCTGCCTCGCTGTGAGACAGTGGGCAAGTCGCTTAACCTGCCTGCGTCTCAGTGCCTTCATCTCTAAAATGGGGATAGTGGCCCCGTCCTTGCACACTTGGGGTTCTTGTAAAGATTAAAAGCAGTGATGGAAGTAGAAGCCTATCATGAATTAGGAGTGCAGTGTATTTGCCATGTTTTTTGCCACTGAAGGGTTTTATCCATGCCTTCTTTAGACACCAGGGAGCCAGGATTGGCTTCAGGGTACCTTTTCAGAGCAGCCCAGTGCAGGACTTGTGAGGCTGGGCACTCAGTCCAACCACCCTAGGTTTAAATACTGGCTCCACTCTTTATAAACTGAGTGACCTAGGGCAAACTGTATAACTTCTCTATCTCTCAGCAGCTACATCTGTGAAGTGGACAAAATGATACCTACATCTTAGGGTTGCTGTGCGGACTAAATGAGTCATAGGGACTAAATATACCTAATGAGCACTTAATGCCATCATCAGACTTCTTGGTTATAGGCATATAAGGAGATATTCTTTTATAGAAATAATACTCAGTCGCTATAATGTCCCAAGTCTATCTGGTCCCTGGCTACGTTCAAGTAGCTTGCCCATGAATAAGTTTGAAATAATTGGAGACCAAAATTCAACCATTTTCTGATGTAATCCAAATAATTTAGATAGTAATCAGCTCAGGAGTTACCCCTGTCCTTCCAAAAGCCAGTGACAGATAGTCAAGACAACAGGCAGAGGTGATTTTGCGGAGCATGAAGCCGACTGAAATGGACCTTCTTAAATTAAGTTCCAGCACAAAACAAGTTTGTGCAGTTCAAGTCAGAAATGGGATAATCTGGAGCTGCCTAGTTATTAATGACTCTGGACTTAAAACACAAACAGAGATTTTGAAGACAGAGAAACTTGAGAATTCTTTGCAATTGGCTTATGAATCCAAATATAGTAAGGCGACCATCCAATGCTTCCACTGTCTCCTACATACAATTAGTTCTCAAATTTCCATTTAAATCTCCAACCTGATCTTCTCTACAAAGTTCCAGAGCAACACTCTCAATTTATGCTAAACAACAGATACCACAAATTCACACAGCAAATACATGGTAAGCATCTACTGTGTGCCAGACAAGCCACACAGAGAACTTGCACCCTGGTGGGACATATAGAAAGATGAACAGATAATTAGGGTATGAGCAGGGTCACAGGGTGCTTGGGGAAGCTACATGGGCTGCTCCCATCTGTGGGAAGCAGGGCACTTCATTTTCTGGAGGGAGTGAGGTCTCAGCTGATACAGGAAGGGCAAGTCAACCAGGTGTGTTGGGTTCCGAGGAGCATTCAAGCAGAAGAAATTGCCTATAGAGACCCTGCAGCAAGAGAAGCTACACTAAAGGGACTGGGAACCATGAATAGATTCAAACGTAGAAAATCTCTCAAAACCATGCATATTTGAAGGAGGCAAGACTAGAGGTAGAGAGACCAATTAGGAGGCTGTGGGGTAACCCAGGCAAGAGATAGTGGATGGCAGTGGTTGAGAATTGGAGAACAACAGTGGAAATGGAGAAAAGCTCATGAATTCAGGGTTATGAAAAAGTTGGAGCCAGTCAGAAGTGGAGGTGGACTGGATGTGAACTGGAAATAGAGATTTGAGAGTCATCATATAAATCATAAAAATAAGCAAGATCATCCACGGAGAGTATAGAGTAAGAAGGGAAGAAAGCCAAGGATGGAATCCTGAAGAATATCAGAGTTTAATTGATGGCAGAGGGAATGAAGCAAAGGTATGACTAAATAACTAGGAAGAAACCAGAAGAGGATAATTCTCTAGAAGCCAAAGCAAGAGAGTGCTTCAAGAAAGCATTCAGCATCATCAGTGTCAAAAATCCAAGGGGAGAGAATGGGAGCTTGACGAGTGGCTAAGGGGTGTGAGTTTTCTTTCTGGAGTGATAAAAATGTTCTAAAATTGATTGTGGTGATTAATATCCAGAATATATACAGAATTCCTACAAATGAACAACAACAAAAAAAAAATTCAAAAATGGGCAAAGGACTTGAATTATTTTTCCAAAGAAGCCAATAAGCACATGAAAAGATATTCAACATCACTAGTCATTAGGAAGATGCAAATCAAAACCACAATGAGATACCACCTCACACCCATTAGCATGGCTACTATTTTTAAGGAACAGAAAATAAATGCTTGCAAAAATGTAGAAAAATTGAAATCTTTGTGCACTGTTGGTAAGAATGTAAAATGGTTCAGTTTCTGTGGTAAACAGCATGGCAGTTTTTCAAAAAATTTAAAATAGAATTATTGGCCAGGTGTGTTGGCTCACACCTGTAATCCCAGCACTTTGGGAGGCCTAGGTGGGAGGATTGCTTGAGGCCAGGAGTTCGAAACCAGCCTGAAAAACACAGCAAGACATACATATATATGTATTGTGTGTATGTATATATACACACACAACATTCCAGTGGAGAATGTTCTAAGAAGAGAGAAATTTGAGCATCTAAAAGCATCCATACAAAGAATAATGGACAAAAGTCAATGTTACAGGAGAGTGAGGGGATAATTGATCTTCCCAGGTTCTGAAGGAGGTAGGTAGAGTTCAGGTATGTGTTAGTTCATTTGAGCTGCTGTAACAAAATGCCAGCTGGGCACAGTGGCTCAAGCCTGTAATCCCAGCACTTTGGGAGGCCAAAGCGAGTGGATGGCTTGAGCACAGGAGGTCGAGACTGGCCTGGGCAACATGGTGAAACCCCGTCCCTACAGAAAAATACAAAAATTAGCCCAGAGTGGTGGTGTGTACCTGTAGTCCCAGCTACTCAGGAGGCTGAGGTGGGAGGACCATCTGAGCCCAAGAAGTCAAGGCTGTAGTAAAATGTGATTGCACCACTGCACTGCAACCTTGGCACCAAAGTAAGACCCTGTCTCAAAAAAAAAAGAAAAAAAAAAAAAGTCATGAACTGGGTAGCTTAGAAACAACAGAAACTTATTTCTCACAGTTCTGAAAGCTGGGAAGTCCAAACTCAAGGCATCAGTGGATTTAGTGTTGTGTGAGGATCTTCTTTCTGGTTCATAAATGGCACCTACTTGCTATGTCCTTGTGTGATGGAAGGGTGAAGGCAGCTCCCTGGGGCCTCTTTTATAAGGGCACTAATCCTGCTCATGGGGTCTCCACCCTCATGACGTAATCACCTCCCAGAGGCTCACCTCCTAATATCATCAACTTGGTGATTAAAAGTTTCAACATATGAATTGCTGGGGGAATACAAACATTCAGTCCATTGCAAGATGCAAGGGGCAGGAAAAGAGAAGGAAGAAAGCAGGTCAGTTTGGAATCAGGAAGCAGAAAACTGAAGGAATTCTGACTTGATCCTTGGCAAAGTTGAAGGCTAAGAGTGAGAAGGAAGATGGTGACACAAGGGGAAATCTGTAGAAAGCCGAGAAGGCTCGAACCACCACCCATGGAGAATGAGAGAGAGAACTGACAAGGGAAATGAGATATGGTTTGCTGGCAGTGTGGAAGGTCTTGGTAAGATTCACAACATGAATCTTACGAACATGTAGTGCTTCCAGTAGGTGAGGTCCCTTGTAACCCATCTGTGGGAAACCAAACTCTCCGACTTACCTCTTCATATGTCTTCTTCTGCAGATTTGGCTGCTTCCTTTACTCAAACCTTCACCCAAAGGGGTGCTCCTCTGACGACCATGTCTCAGCTGGCTTTGGGCTGTTCTGTATCTGCTACCATCACCCTACTTGAGGCCCTTGTCTGTCTGTCTGTCTCTCTCTCTCTCTCTCAGCTCCTCCTCCATCACTTAGTGAAATCCAGACTAACCATGTAGGAGCATGGCTCCAATCATGTCACCTCTTCACTACCAAAGGATGGCCAGTATCCCCAGCCCCAGGTTCCCAGCTTCCTACTGTAGGCCATCAACCATACTTCAGAGCCTTACCTGCTCATTCTCTTCCATATACCCCGATCTTTAGTCACATTGACTACTCACTGCCTCCCAGATATACTTTGTGTTTTCCTGCCTTGGTGCCTCTGCTCATGTTCTTCACTCCCTAGATAAGAATGCCCTCTCTGCCAGCCTCCTGAGTGAAATCTCTGCCATTCAAGACCAGTCTCTTCTCAAAACATATCAGATTTCTTGTGTTGGACATAACCTCTCCTTTCCATGGATCTTTGCTAATACTTCTCTTATTTTCTTCTTCCCACAGTCCTTTGGTAAACTCACTAGGAGCACAGACAATGCCTTGTACACAGTAGGTATACAATAAGTATTTACTACATTGAGTTATGTTAAATTAATAACATGGGATTTAGGAAGAGAGTCATGTCTAAGCAGGACTTCAAGCAGGCTACTCTTTAGTCAATATGGCAATAATTGATGAGCTCTTAAGCTTTATTTCTGGCAAAACAGTTCCTTCTTTTTTTAAAGGATATATCACATTTTTCACTGTGGTAAAATATATATAACATAGTAAATTCATGTGCCACACAACGATGTTTCAGTCATGGATAGACCACATATGCAACCTCGTAAGATTATAATGGAGCTCAAAAAATTTCTATTGCCTAGCAACTCCTGTCGTAATGTCATAGGACAATGCATTATTTTATCCACATGCTTGTGGTGATGCTGGTGTAAACAAGCCTACTGTGCACAAGTTGTATACAAGCATAGCACATACGGCCTGTAATCCCAGTACTTTGGGAAGCTGAGGTGGGAGGATCACTTGAGGCCAGGAGTTAGAGACCAGTCTGAGCAACATAGTGAGACCCCATTTCTAAAAAAAAAAAAAAAAAATTAGCTGGGCATGACGTTGTGCACCTGTAGTCCTAGCTACTTGGGAGGCTGAGGTGGGAGGATCACTTGACCCTGGGAGGCAGAGGCTGCAGTGAGCTATGATCGTGCCTCTGCACTCCAGCTTGGGTGACAGAGTCACACCTGTTTCAAAAAAGAAAAAAAAGTACAGCACATACAATTATGTACAGTACATAATACTTGATAATAATTGACTATGTTACTGGTTTATGTATTTATTATACTACACTTTTAATCATTATTTTAGTGTACTCCTTCTACTTGTTAAAAAGTGAGGTCCTCCAGGAGGGATTCCAGAAGAAGGCGGTGTTATCATAGGAGATGGCAGCTCTATGCATGTTGTTGCCCCTGAAAACCTTCCAGAGGGATAAGAGGTAGAGGAGAAAGACAGTGATATTGATGATCCTGCCCTTATGTAGGCCAGGATAATGTGTGTGTGCTTTGTCTTAGTTTTTAACAAAAAATTTTAAAAGTAAAAAAAAGAATGCTTAAAATAGAAAAAGTTTTCAGGATAAGGATATAAAGAAAAAATCTTTTTGTACAGCTGTACAATGTGCTCGTGTTTTAAGCTAAGTGTTACTACAAAACAAATATTTTTTGTTAAAAAGTTTATAAAGTAAAAATGTTACAGTAAGCTAAGGTTAATTTATTATTGAAGAAGTCAATTTTATTTGTTTATTTATTTTTATTTTATTTTTTGAGATGGAGTCTCACTGTGTCACCCAGGCTGGAGTGCAGTGGTGCGATCTCAGCTCACTGTAACCTCCGCCTCCCAGCTTCAAGCAATTCTCATGCCTCAGCCTTCCCAGTATATGGGACCACAGGCACATGCCACCATGCCCGGCTAATTTTTTTTTCTTTGTTTTTTTTTTCTTTTTTTAAGTAAAGATGAGGTTTCACCATGTTGGCCAGGCTGGTCTTGAACTCCTGACCTCAAGTGATCAGCCTGCCTCAGCCTCCCAAAGTGGTGAGATAACAGGTATGAGCCACCGTGCCTGGCAGAATGAAGAAAATTTTTAAAATAAACTTGGTGTAGCCAACGTGTATAGTTTTTACACTTTTTATCCTAGGCTTTCACTTTCACTCACCACTCAGTCAGTGACTTACCCAGACAACTTCTAGTCCTGCAAGCTCCATTCATGGTAAGTGCCCTATAGAGCTGTACTATTTCTTACCTTTTATACCATATTTTTACTGTACTTTTTCTATGTTTAGATGTGTTTAGATGCACAAATACTTACCATTGTGTTACGGTTGCCTGCAGTATTCAGTATGGTCACATGCTATACACATCTGGAGCCCAGGAGCAACAGGGCGTACCATATAGCCTAGGTGTGTGGTAGGCACCACCATCTAAGTCTAACTACACTCTGTGATGTTCACACAATGACAAAATCGCCTAACAACGCATTTCTCAGAATGTGTCCCCATTATTAAACAATGCAAGACCATATTTATTATTTTAACCCATTTGTAAGTGTATAATTCAATGCCATTAAATATATTCACAAGGCTGTGCACCCATCATCATTATTTATACCCAGACTTTCTCATTATCCCCAACATAAACTCTGTACCCACTAAACAGTAACTTCCCTTTCCCCCTTGCCTCCTTCTCCCCAGCCCCTGGTAACCTCTATTCCACTTTCTGTGTCTGTGAATTTACCTGTTCTAGGAATCTCACATAAGTAGAATCATATAATATCTGTCCTTCTGTGTCTGGTTTATTTTACTGAGCATGATGTTTTCAAGGTCCATCTATGTCGTATCATGTATCAAGATTTTATTCACTTTTATGGGCAAATAGTATTCCACTGTGCATATATACCACATTTTATTTAGTCATCTACTCATAGACATGGGTTATTTCCACCTTTTACCTATTGTGAATAATGCTGCTGTGAGCATTGGTGGACACTGAATCCCTGCTTTCAATTCTTTGGCTATATACCTAGGAGTGGAATTGCTGGGTCATGTGGTAATTCTATGTTTAACTGTTTGAGGATCTGCCAACTGTTTTCTATAGTGGCTGCACCATTTTACATTCTCACCGGCAACACACAGGGGTTCCAGTTTCTCCACATTCTCACTAACACTTGTTATTTTCTTTTTTGAAAAAAATTATTATAGCCATACTAGTAAGTATGAAATGGTATCTCATTGTGGTTTTGATTTGCATTTCTCTAATGACTAATGATGTTGAGCATCTTTTCATGTGTTTATTGGCCATTTTTATTATCTTCTTTGAAGAAATGTCTATTCAAATTCCTTTGCCCATTTTTGAATCGAACTGTTTGTCTTCTTTATTGTTGAGAGTATTTTCTTTTTTAAAAAGGTGTCTAGGGCTGGGCACAGTGGCTGACGCCTGTAACACCTGCACTTTGGGAAGCCGAGGCAGTCGGATCACCTGAGGTCAGCAGTTCGAGACTAGCCTGGCCAACATGTCTCTACTGAAAACACAAAAATTAGCCAGGCATGGCGGCAGGCACCTGTAATCCCAGCTACTCAGGAGGCTGAGGCAGGAGAATTGCTTGAACCTGGGAGTCGGAGATTGCAGTGAGCCGAGATTGTGCCATTGTACTTCAGCCTGGGTGACAGAATGCAACTCCTTCTCAAAAAAAAAAAAGAAAAAAGAAAAAATATATATATATGTATACACACACACACATATATATAAAGAAAAAAATAGAAGTAACCTGTGGTCACTTCACGCTTGGTGAAAACCCACCATCCAGTATGGAAGTTTTCTATAGGCTATTGCGCTCCCAAATATATACATCAATTTTCTCTATATTCTTTTCATTTATCAAAATGTTAGGATTTTCTTAGATCCCAGAGAATCCACTCATCAAGATCATTAAACCTGGATCTTCCAGGCAGCCTCCTAGGTTCAAATCTGTACACGGCATTAAAACATCACAGAACGGCTGGGCGCAGTTGCTCACGCCTGTAATCCCACCACTTTGGGAGGCTGAGGTGGGTGGATCACTGGGGGTCAGGAGTTCGAGACCAGCCTGACCAACATGGCAAAACCCTGTCTCTACTAAAAATACAAAAATTAGCCAGGTATGGTGGCAAGTGCCTGTAGTCCCAGCTACTCAGGAGACTGAAGTAGGAGAATCACTTGAGCCTGGGAGGCGGAGGTTGCAGTGAGCCAAGACATGCACAGAGGAAGAAGGCCACATGAAGATGAAGGCAGAGATTGGAGTGAGGCATCTACAAGCCAAGGAATGCCAAAGATCGCCAGCAACCACCAGAAGCTAGGACAGAATCATGGAACAGATTCTCCCTGACAGCCCTGAGAAGAAATTCACAACCCTGCCAACACCTTGATGGTGGATTTCTAGCCTCCAGAACTATGAGACTATACATTTCTACTGTTTATGCCATCCAGTTTGTGGTACTCTGTTAAGGCAACCCTGGCAAACCAACATAGTTCTCTTCCTTCAGAAACAGGTCCGGAGTGGTATAGTGGAGTCATTTGGAATGGAAATTTAAAAAAAAAAAAAAAAATCCTGGTAGTATGTGGAAGTTGTTTGTGGTGATAGAATAGCTCTGTGTGTTGATTGCAGTGGTGGTTACACAAACCTATACATGGAACAAAAGTGCACAGAACTATACACACACATTCCAAGGAGTGCAGGTTTAAAAAATGGTGAAAACTGCATAAGGTCTATCTCTAGTTAACAGAAATATGCTAATGTCAACCTCTTGGCTTTGATATTATACTACAGCTGTACAAGATGTCACCTCAGACTGGGCAGGGTGGCTCACGCTGGTAATCCTAGCACTTTGGGAGGCAGAGGTGGGCAGATTACCTGAGCCCAGGAGTTCAAGACCAACTAGGGACACATACTGAGATCCCATACGTATAAAACATTTAAAAATTAGCTGGGCATGGTGGCGTGTGCCTGCAGTCCCAGCTACTCAGGAGGCTGAAGTGGGAGGATGGCTTGAAGCAGGAGGTTAAGGCTGCAGTGAGCTGCGATCACACCATCACCCTCCAGCCTGGGTGACAGAATGAGACTCTGGTTTAAAAAAACATTTTTTTTTAATTAATAAAAAATAAAACGTCACCTTTGGGGGAAGCTGGCTGAAGAGTACACAGAATTATCTTACTGTTTTTGCGAATTCTTGAGTCTGAAATTATTTCAAAATACAAAGTTTTGAAAAAAAGTAATAAACAGCAACACTCCCGACCAAAGCTGTCTTCCTGAGTATTTTTGCGCCACTTGTATGCAAGCTGCCCACCAACGGAGACACTAGCCCTGAAGTCAGCCAGCTCACAGCTACAGTCAGTGAAATTCTGAAACTGTATAATGCTAAGCACAGTGTGACTATCAGGAACAAGTGTTGCATTTTGGCCAGGCGCAGTGGCTCATGCCTATAATCCCAGCACTTCGGGAAGCCACGGCCGGTGGATCACTTGAGGTCAGGAGCTTGAGATCAGCCCTGGCCAACATGGTGAAACCCTGTCTCTACTAAAAATACAAATTTAGCTGGGCATGGTGTCATGCATCTGCAATCCCAGCTACTCGGAGGCTGAGGCAGGATAATTGCTTGAACCCGGGAGGCGGAGGTTGCAGTGAGCCGAGATCACGCCACCTCACTCCACCCTGGGCAACAGAGCAAGACTCCATCTAAAGAAAAACTGAAAAGAGGACAAGAACAGAAAGGTAAGAAACATTATGCTGCGTTTTTTTCAGAACATTGTCACAACTTCATCCAGACGTACATTTAGTAAGAAAATTAGCCTGTGACTACAATTTTTATTTGTAGAAAATCAGTGTTTTCCATATCCTATTAAATACAAGCTAAGCAATTTTTTTAAAACAAACTGATTTGAAGGGAAGTCAAATTATTGTCATGCCTGGAGCACTTTCATGTCTCTAAACCCAGCTCTACAGGTAAGACTTTCAAAGCAACATGTATTTAATAAAACAAATTGAATCTGGTGCAAAGGCAAGTGAGGGTCAAATTGCAGAGAGAGCCCAATTCCTCTTGGCTCTGTCACCCCACCACTATCTCCTACCTCCTCTTTGCTTGCTGGCTTTCTCCTTTTCCCACCCCTCTATTTTCCTATTCATAGTGTCATGGAGAAATGCTTGCAAAGGGTCAATTCGGCCCAGCGTGGTTCTAGTGGAGATACGAATCACCATCAGCAGCAACTATAAGAAGTGGCTAAAAATTATAGGATGCTTTTCTTAAAGGGAGTTACAGAAATAGAATATGTCACAACCATCCTGAAGATTCAGAATTGATCAACACTTGAAGGGAATGAAGCCCCAACTCCTGGGGCTGTGTCTTTGGTCAAAGGTAACCATTATCCTGGGACGATTAACCCCAGTGTCTCCATTGAAAACAGGTTCTTCTCTGTTTGTCAGATGGAAAAATGAAATTTTTCCATTTCCAAAGAAGGTAATGATTATGAATACTTTTATCCAACAAAATGATTTTCTGTCTCACCTCCTGGGTCTGGAGGCTGCACGGACTGCCTCATGGGGTAGACGTTTCAGTGGGGAGAAACCTCTCATCTGTACTCTGTTGCTTTCAGGCTTGGTACTTTGTTTCTTGGGAGCCTTTAATGAAAACAGGTTCACTGGGATTTTAACATAATTTTTTTTCCTTCTGAATAAATTTATCAAGCAATTCTCCTGCCTCAGCCTCCCGAGTAGCTGGGACTACAGGCACATGCCACCAGACCTGGCTAATTTTTGTATTTTTAGTAGAGACAGGGTTTTACCTTATTGGTCAGTCTGGTCTTGAACTCCTAGCCTCAGGCGATCCACCCACCTCAGCCTCCCAAAGTGCTGGGATCATAGGCGTGAACCACTGCACCTGGCTAGTATTTATTCTTAAAGGGATAAGAGAGAAACTTTTGAGACTTTCTGGAAAAGCTTGAGTTCAGTTCCACCATTCTACCTTGGTTTCTCTTTGAGAAGGGAGACTTAAAGCAGCCACAACCTGATGGCTTCTTAGATGTGGGTGCCGTGATTCTCTTTGGTTTATGTGCCTTTGGGTATTGCGATTTATCTTCACATCCCCTGACATAGCTGTCTCATTAGTTGGAACATAGAAGTAACACTCTTTCTTTGTAGGCAGATCTGGCCCAGACTCAAACTTGGTAGTAGCCTTTGTATCCTGCATGAGGACGTTGGTGATAAGAAAAGATGCAATTCAGAATGTCATTTGTGCACATTGTAGTTGAAGACAGCTCCAAGTGGGCCTTACTGGTGTTGGGTCAACTGTACTCTCTGTGCCTCTCTTTAGTTTTACAGAAGTTGAACCCTCTGTGTTGGGTTCTCCTTCCCTCTGTTATTTAAATTACATTTGATTCTTCCTTCCATCTTCATTTTACAACTGCTCCTTCCCTTAAGTAATCTACCTCCTACCTTCTCTTCACTGCATCTTATGCCTCCATCTAAGGAAAGCAGGAACTATGACATGCAGTACTGTAGGTTGTGTTCTGAAAGGACCCAGTCCTGGAACAGATATGAGACCTCTCTTATGCTTGATGTTAGAAAGCCATTGTCCCTGAGGCTTTCACCAGGGACCAATGGAACAAGTGCAGATGACTCTGGCCAGGGCCCCTTCTGTGATACCATCCATTCTGGTCTGGAAGTCAAAACAACTCAGGAGGTTATAAAGATAGCCCAAAATTGGCTTCTCTGGGTTCAAAGTAAAAATGAAAAAAGCCCAAACTAAGCAAAACAGTCCTTGCTTTTGGTAGACAGAAGCAGAAAGCTTGGATTTGTGCCTCATTCAAGGAAACTGGCACTCACCTGGCTGAGTCAAATACTAAATATGATCCCTCTGCCCACTCCCCAGTCTCCTAGTAGCACTTGTACTTATTCAATAGAAGAAGAAATTTCAAGGCTTAATTAGTGCAAATGAAGAAGTGTTAACAGTGGTTAATGTACCCAACCAACAGTAAATATTTTATTAAACATGCTTCACACAGATGCAGTTTCTATTACCTACTATAGTTAAGACTACTATAGTAAGTGTAGGACTGCAGAGGTAGTTAAATAACAGATATTACTTTTACTTTGTTTTTAGCCAAAGCTTATGATATTCATTCATTCAACAAACATGCATTGAGTGCCTACCAAATGCTAGGTACTGTGTTACATACTGGGAATAAGCACTGAAAAGACAGATCCGTGTTGTCCTGGAGTGATACGTGCTGTTGACCATGAAAACTGGTTAGTGTAAGTAAGATAAAAAAAGGAAAAGGTAAATTTTGAAAAGAAAAACCCTCACTGCCTTTCAATTTTAAAATAGCCTTCTGAGACCATGGGGTCCAGTGGTCAAGTGGTCATCCATTCTGTGCAAACAACTTTAACCTCACTCATCTTTTTGAAACACTCTTTTTCACTGGTCAGTTGAAGGCCAGGCTTGAAGAGCTTTTTTGTTTTTTTATTTTTCTGGTTGCCTCATTCTATCTTTTAAACCATGACAGAAAAGGATGAATAGCCAGGAGAACGCAGAGCCTGACAACTCAATTCCATCACCCAGAGTCCTTACTGAGCTGCCACCTGGACAGAGCCCAGTGCTAGATGCTCTTGCTAATAATATGTGTTTGTGTCTTCTCCCTGCAGGACCTTGGCACACACAAGACTTGACAGGAAACTGCTCCAGAGCCCATGGTGGGTGTGGGATTAGGGCCTGGGATGAGACTTCACGTGTGAATCTTTGTGGGGAGTAAGGAAAAAGAAAGAAAATATGACTCTAAGGTTAATTACTTCCCAGGGAGCTCACACTTTGAGCAACATTGTGGGGAAGGGCTGGCTGGTGACTGTGTGAAGGTTAATGGCACTATTATATACTCAAAGAGTCTATATTGTTCTATGACAATTAACAATAAAGAGATGGACTTCTTTTTAACAATAACATAATTGACTATAACCACTCTTCTGGTGCACAGAGACAGGGCAGTAAAAACGGGGGCATTATTAGAAGATGCAAATGCACACGCACACACACCAAGCACTTTGCAAGGAGACTCTCTCCACTATCTTTGGCTTCTCAGATGATCATGGCATCAGTAAAATTGGGAGAGCTTAATATTCTTTTGGTTATTGGGTGATATGGTTTGACTCTGTGTCCCCACCCAAATCTCATGTTAAATTGTAATTCCCAATGTTGTGAGAGGGGCCTGCTGGGAGGTGATTTGATAATGGGAATGGATTTTCCCTTTGCTGTTCTCATGATAGTGAGTGAGCTCTCATGAGATCTGGTTCTTTGAAAATGTGTCATGCTTCCCCCTTTGCTCTCTCTCTCCTGCTGCCAGGTGAAGACATCCTTGCTGCCCCTTCACCTTCCACTGTGATTATAAATTTCCTGAGGCCTCCCCAGCCATGCTACCTGGACAGCCTGAAGAACTGTGAGTCAGTTAAATCTCTTTTCTTTATAAACTACCCAGTCTCGGGTAGTTCTTTACAGCAATGTGAGAATGGACTAATGCATTGGGTGAAACTCATTTGAAGATACCAAAATGCTAAAGCTTAGCATGGAGAGAGTTTTAAGGTTTCCTTAGAGTGAGACTTTTAAGGCAATGTATGTTTCTCAATTGGACCCACTGGGAAAAGGTCAACCAGGCACACTTGGAAACTATGTCTGTCTTACTCTGTCCCTAGCCTGCAGCATGTGCTCTGTGAATACCTGCTAAATGAAGACTCTTCAAATCCCAGAAAGGTGGGCAAGGCTGCCTCTCCATCACCCTGGGGGCAAGACAAGAGCAGAGACAAGAAACTGACTATTGCTCGAAGCCTCAGTTTTCTTTCCTTTAAAATGAGGCTATTACCCCAGTTTTGAGAATTACATGGAACGATAACTGAAAATTTGTTTAATTATTAAAGGGATTATAGATGTAAGAAATTATTTTTAGTTTAAATAGTTTAAACACCTGTTTAAATGTTTCACCTTATTAAGGGTAAGAGTATAATGCTTTGAAAGGAGATGTTCTCAGTCTAGAATATATGTATTATACAAGTGACTCTTAGTTCACCCAGATCATATAAATGGGGTTTACGGAGAACAGTGCAGAAGAGTTTTCCATGTCACTATTGATTTCAGTTTGCCCAGGACTAAGAAGTTTCCCTGAGTGTTTTCAGTGCTAAAACCAGAACAGAAGTGGGAAAACCAGGATGAGATTTTCACCTATCCCTGTTCAACTCTCTTAATTCCATGAGCTCCAAGTTCAGTTTTCTTATTTCTAACAGAGTGTTAACAGAAAACCCTGTCTCTACTAAAAATACAAAATAAAGACAATATCCTTGAGTGATGTCAGATATTGAATGAGTGACAGAAAAGCTGTCCCTGTGGTCCTTGGTGAAATATTAGGGGTGCCAAAGGAGCAGAAGAAAAAAATATTCTCTTTCATTCTGTTTCTTCTCCCAGCCTCCTGTTACTCATCTTTGAGAAGAGCTGTGAGTTGAACAATGCACACTCAACACTGGCCACCTGAAATCAGTCACTGTGCGACTCCCAGGCTTCTCCAACCACAGATATGCAAGAATAATGTTTTCAAAGTGTCAGTGGAGAACATAAGTTCTACTGAGCACAAACTTGGGAGGCAAGTAATCAAGGCATTTACCTGATGAATGAAGAGGGGGAAGAAGGCATTATCATTTCAAATATATCCAGCACGTTCCCATTAAGCCATGGAACTTGCAGTTATTAATCACCAAAATAAATGTACCTTGCCCTTAGGCAAGTGCAGCCTTGAACAAGAGAAACCACCAATACAGCTCTTTTTTTCATCAAATTATCGAAAATGAAATGAATTTTGAAAGAATATCCTAGGTGAATTAGACATTCAACTATTTAACAAGAGGTTTTGCTGGGACTCTCATTTATTATTTTGAGAAGTTAAGTCAGTTCCTGCCAATAATTCAGTAGCGTTTACATCTCCATCATTTCACAGGCAGGAGATTCCGTGGCTAATGGCCAGTCCCTATTGTATCTCGAGTTTGGCATTGGAAATGGTTATAAGAGCTTCCCACTGAGCCAAGAGTCAAGTTAGAGATCTCCTGTGCAGAAAGGGGTGGGCATTCCATTATTCTGCAACATAGCAGAGTAAAATAAGTAGGATTTCATTTAGGCTGTGTGGTTTTTGTTTTTTAGATTAGGTTAAATGGCCAAGATGCTAAAAGCCTTCCTGTCTTGTACAAATCGAGTGCTTCTGTCTGCTGGTTCTGACCATTCTGGCTGCATATTCTGAAAAGCTCTTGATAAGCGTCTTAAGTGTAGACAGACATCTCGTGTGTCTTGCTAAGCACAGGCACATTTTCATATCGAAAAGGTGCTGCGCCTTTTGAAAGTCTCCCTCTTCCTTCAGGGGTACTTTATAAGCAATACAGAGAATTTTAAATTAAACTCTAAATTCAAGATTCGAACATTAGTCCCCAGTTTTAGGGGAAAAAATTGTTTAGAGGACAAGCCAGAACATCAATATTTCAAAGTATACCCACCAGAAAGATACCTGTTCTCAGAGAAAGCTCATTTCACAGTTTAAAGAAAACAAATAAAAGAAAAGGCACAGAATGAAAAAAGAAAAAGCAGTCTGGGTCTACTGTCCATCCGTCCACCCATCTGCAATCTGGCCTTGCCCTCCCTGGACCGTCCTCCTCTCCCTTCAAGCCTGGAGGGAAGGTCCCTCTGGCAACAGAATATCCTCTTCCACCCACTGGCTGATGCTCAAAATTCTACTATTAGGACATAATCCCTTTAGTTTCAGCTTTGATCACTGTTAAAATGCAAATACCTCTGGGTGGGGTAATACTTAAACTGTTATCAGCCCTTTACAGTCCACCAAGGAGGAAGGAGCTGGGCAAATTTCACTAAGCATTGGAGGGTAGATCTGGAGGCCGAAAAGCCACAGAGGGTGACGTGTGGGCATCCAAGGAGGATCCAAGGGCCAGAGAACAAACCGCTTCTCCCATGTGCCAAATCATGGCCGGACCTGAAAATAGGAATCTTATTTTGTCTGAATGGGACAGCATACATTTATGTAGAACTTCGTCCACCTAAGAATCTAAGAAAAGCAGTAGCTGAACAATGGGACAAGCTATCATTCTACTAAAAGATAATTCAAATGTTGGGGCTCGTTCTGCAATAAAACATAATGGCTAATCCTCAGGGTTCAGCCTTTCTGTTCTAACTTTAACTAAGGAAAAAAGTTTAGCCTTGTTAAAGCTATTATCTGTTCCTAAATTGCATAGTATATAAAATGTAAATGTGATCACACCACTCTTAAATTATTATAACAATACGCCATTCTGTTTTCTTCCCCTTGACATTTACAAAATTCATTTGGAAGAGTGGGATCTACCTCACAGAGATTAGTGATAAATCATGTATTTTTAATGAATATCAATAGGAGAAACCCCATGACATAGCCCACCATCTAATTTGATTAAACTGTGCTTAAGGCAACACTACCTCTCTGGCTAGGGAATAGCTCCATAATGACTTTGTGAGCATTATTGCAGGCTGTTTTAATGATTTAATGAACTGCCTCTATATTTAGTTCAATAGCCTTAAAATGATTAGTGTTTAAGAAAAATTAGCTCACTTTGATTTGATTCTATTTGATGGTAAGTTTAAATAACCTAACCCTTCAAAACACAGTGGAAAAAAAAATCCTACAATCCCAGCCAGCTAACTGCTAGAAAACATTATGACCATCATTAATAACCATTCATTTATGTTTAGCTACAGTATCCAGCCTGACATGCTCATCCGAGGAGCTGGGCTGTAGCAACAAGGGCTAATGCTGCATTTCATCTTCCCTCTCTACGACTGGGAAGGGGAGGGAGAGGAGAGGAGAGGAGATGGCAGAAGCAAGACAGAGCCTTCGATTTCATATGTTGGGCTATAAGGAATTTTCTCTAGTTCAGGTCTAAAGTGGGCGTCTGTCTACACTTGGGAGAAGTTTTGGGTTTCTAAAAGAGAAGGACGGGAAAATTGGTGTGAGGTTTTGAGCCAACCTCTCCTGCTGTGATGCAGGCAGTCAGCATAGTTAGGTTTGAGCAGTGTGGTCAGGAAGCTCCCTGGGACACCCGGATGGGAGTCAGGGAGGCTTTCTGCAAAAAGACTGAGGCAGATGGCTTTTCACCAGGGAAAGCGATCTAAAAGTTGGTGTGATACCGCAGGGACCAAAGCCAGCTCCTTATTCCAAAAGAAAGAAAGTCACAGCACACACACAGAAGTCCATTCTGCAATATCCTCATGGGTGACCGCTGCTTGTCCACACCCCAAAACGTGGAAAAGAATTGCACATTGGGGACCCCAGTACTGCGCTTCATCTGAAACCATCTAGGCCAGTCATCTTCTGTGCAGACCACAATGTTACGAAACCATTATCAGAAGAAGGAGACAAACTGGGAAGTCTGTTTAACTTTGAACTTTAGAATAACAATAGGTAACATTTATTAAGCACTTACCAAATGCCAGGCACTGTTTACTCTCTACATAAACCCAAGAGTTAGATACAATGATTATCCCCATTTTTGGCAAACAAGCCAGAGGTCAGAAAGACTAAGCAGCTTGCCTAAGGCACACAGCAGAGTGTAGGGAGGGGACAGGCTTGCACCCAAGTCTGCTTGACTTCCGGTTCTTACCTATTCCGTCCCATTGTCTTTCATTTTGCCATCTGTGCCATGTGACGTGCTGAGTATATTCTGAGTTAGAAACAGGGATAGACTTAAAGAAAATGGATGTTAGAGGAAGGTTGGTGAGTATCCAATGAATAATTCACTAAATGAGGCCACTCACCCCAGCCTTCATTATTCAGAGCTGTCGCTGTGGATTCTTGGGCCTTGGGGGCAAGAATGCAATCCACTAACCATTACTACTCCTTGTCTTTGGGAAGGGAGAGGAAATATTTCTAGATGAGCCATTGTCATCTAATGAAAAAGCCCTGTATTTCTTGGCATGTATTGGGTACTCCCAAGACACCTTCCTCTTCTCTCTCTCTCTCTGTTAAGGTCCACCCTTCCTCCACTCTCCTAATCCGCCTCTTCCCACACTCAGATGTGTGCACACAGATCCACACAATGTGCTCACACATGCAACACAGGTGCACATGCACACATGCACAGGCATACCATTTAGTCCCATTTCATGGACATTTACTGAGTCCATAGTGTGGGGCAGGTACTATGCTGATATGGTTTGGCTCTGTGTCCCCACCCAAATCTCATCTTGAATTGTACTCCCATAATTCCCACATGTTGTGAGAGGGACTTGGTGGGAGATAATTGAATCATGGGGGCAGTTTCCCCTATACTACTCTCGTGGTGTGAATAAGTCTCATGAGATCTGATGGTTTTACCAGGGGTTTCCACTTTTGCATCTTCCTCATTCTCTCTTTGCCTGCTGCCATCCATGTAAGATGGAACTTGCTCTTCCTCGCCTTCCGCCATAATTATGAGGCTTCCCTAGCCATGTGGAACTGTGAGTCCAATTAAACCTCTTTCTTTTGTAAATTGCCCAGTCTCGGGCAATTATGTCTTATTCAGTAGCGTGAAAATGGACTAATACATATGCCAACATAGGAAACAGAGATGAATGAAAAAGGGTCTGTGCCCATGGCTCTGTACTTGAAGGAGGGCTTGGTCTTCTAGGGAGGAGGGAGTGGTTCAGTAATCATGCCCACTATCTCATGGCCGTAACTCTCTTGGCCTAATCCCAGACAAACCAACACTTTTTCAGAGTCCTTTTTGCAAGTGTGTCAACCTCCCTCCTTTCTTTCTTTCTTCCTCTCTGTCTTCCTCTCTTTCTTCCTAACTCTTTCTTTCTCTCTTTCTCTCTTTCTTTCTTTCTTGCTCTTTCTTTCTTTCTCCTTCTTTCCTTCTTTCCTTCTTTCCTTCTCTCTTTCTTTCTTTCTTTCTTTGACAGGGTCTCACTCTGTTGCCCAGGCTGGAGTGCAGTGGTATGATCTTGGCTCACTGCAACCTCTGCCTCTCAAGCTCAAGGGATCCTACCACCTTAGCCTCCTGAGTAGCTGTGACTACAGGGGCCACCAGCATGCCCGGCTAATTATTTTTTGTATTTTTTTGTAGCAACAGGGTTTCGCCTTGTTGCCCAGGCTGGAACCTCCCTTCTGATATCACCTTCCCCAGTGACTCAGAGCCACCCTTTGTCTTTCTCACCTTACTTCAGACTTTTATCTTCCTTCCCCATCCCCTCACCAAAAACAAAAGAAAACAAAACAAAGTCCTGAACCCACGACTCATTTTCATGAGGCCAATTATTCTGACACACTCATCCTAGACTTACGCATAAATAACTGAGAATAACTTTAGTAGCTTTTCTCCTCCCAGAGAGGCTATGAGCAACTATTTTGTACTATTTAAGAGAATCAAGCCATTTGTATGGACATTTCCTGATGGCGGAGCCGTAAATTCTTGTACAGGGCAGGAAATGTAAACGAATGAAGTAAGCTACATGAAAACTGACCAACTAGACAAACAAGTTCCATTTAAAAGGGGCAGCACCACTCAGCAACAGCCCATGGCTACCAATCAGTGTTCCCAGATCACCCCAGCTTTCAAGGAAAATACAACATCCTGATTTTTATTCAAAACATTCTGGTTTTTTTAAGTTGGTTCAGTAAAAAATAAAATAAAATGCCATACAGGCTAAACAAATACAGTCCACATCTGCCAGTTTGCAACCTCTGCCCCACCATTACACAAGCAGCATTGACAGACCAGCTATGTGATGGCCTATAGAGCAGCAGTCTCCAGTGCCACAGCCACGGCTCCCCGCAGGAGGGATGCTCTGCACAGGTTTGCTTTCTTATTTTGGAACAGGGTCCCCCTCTGTTGTCCAGGGTGGAGTGCAGCAGTGGGATCACCACTTACTGCAGCCTCAACTTCCTGGACTCAAGTGATCCTCCTGCCTCAGCCTCACGAGTAGCTGGGAATACAGGTATGCGCCACCACGTCTGGCTAATTGTTTTCTGTTTTGTTTTGTTTTTGAGGTGGAGTCTCCCTCTGTCACCCAGGCTGGAGTGCAGTCGTATAATCTCGGTTCACTGCAACCTCCACCCCCTGGGTTCAAGCAATTCTCCTCCCTCAGCCTCCCAAGTAGCTGGGATTACAGGCGCCTGCCGCCACGCCCAGCTAGTTTTTGTATTTTTAGTAGAAACAGGATTTCACCATGCTAGCCAGACTGGTCTCAAACTCCTGACCTCAGGTGATCCGCTTGTCTCTGTCTCCCAAAGTGCTGGGTTTACGGGCATGAGCCACCACACCCGGCCGCATTTATTATTTATAAAGACAGGGTCTCACTATTTTGCCCAGGCTGGTCTCAAACTTCTGGACTCAAGCAATCCTCCAGCCTCAGCCTCTCAACGTGCTGGAATTGCAGGTGTAAGCTACTGCACCCGGCTGCACAGGGTTTCAAAAACCTTGGCTTATGCCTGTAGTCCCAGCACTTTGGGAGGCCGAGGCAGGCGGATCTCTTGAGGCCAGGAATTCGAGACCAGCCTGACCAACAAGGTGAAACCCCGTCTCTACTAAAAATACAAAAATTAGCCGGGTGTGGGAACCACAAGCCTGTAGTCCCAGCTACTCTGGAGGCTGAGGCATAAGAATCACTTGAACCCAGGAGGCAGAGGTTGCAGTGAGCCAGGATCACACCACTGCACTCTAGGGGCAACAGAGCAAGACTGTCTCAAAAAAAATAAAAATTAAAAATTAAGAACAGTGCTAAAATAAACACACAGCAACACATGTGTAAGCATATATCTTGTGCGTGGATACACGTATTTGAGTGTGGAAAGGGGTAGGTTGGGGGAGTGGATGAAGGGTGGTCATTAACAGAGAGACAGAGAGAAGAGGCTGACACGTGCCTCTTGAGGTGAACCTAGAAGACCCTAGATGTTGCTGCTAATAACTTTCCTGTAAGCCACCTAACTCTCCAAATCTGTAATTCTTGATGGGGACAAAAAAAAAAAAAAGCTCCTGGCTATGCATATGCAATATCCTCCAATTGGAATTAAAAATTACTTGACCTACATTTAGATCTTCT
Source organism: Theropithecus gelada (assembly GCF_003255815.1). NCBI lineage: Eukaryota > Metazoa > Chordata > Mammalia > Primates > Cercopithecidae > Theropithecus > Theropithecus gelada. The sequence continues at coordinate 81,257,051 of NC_037681.1, forward strand.
GACTCTGTTTTTCAGCACTGTGTTCTTGAAACAGCTGCTGCTGATTCAGAATTCTGACCCTACTTGTTATTTGCTTCTGCTCTGCCTCTGAGAGCTTTCTGTAATCACAAATCCAGTTGTTTTAACAGAAAATATGAAGTTTTATGCAGAAGACAGGTTTTAAAATTTAGAAAGCTTTATGGGAAAGTGGCAGACCATGATTTTCAAAGAGCGGGGAATCCCATAAATTTTCCACTTTAAATTCCATCGTCTCCTGGCAAGTGGAAAACTTGCCCTAAAAACTGGGGTGAGGAGATGGATCAGCGGTTTTGGACCCAAAAGGGAAAATCTCAACAGGTTTCCTGTATGTGCAAAGCCACTTGAAATTGAGTATGTGTCAACACAGATTTAATTAACTCCCAGCCAGGACCTATTGGAAATGATCCCAGAAAGTTGGGACAAAGGAGAAGGTGTTAATTTCTCAGCAGGAGAGAAAGTGCCTTTTAACTGCATTGGATTATGGCTTAGGGCCTGGTGATAGAGCCGCAGTGCATTTTCAGATGATTCATTTCAAGTGGGCTGAAAACAGGTGGCAATAAAAATCAACAAGTCAGTCCCTGCCGGTAAGGCCGGAAGATGCAGGACAGGGTCCGGCAGTCAACCCCACTCTATTCCATGCACAGGTAGTCCCAGAATCTCTGATTCCAGGAAGGACAACAGGAAAGTGTCCTCAAGAATTTAAAATCCAGGTTACTTTGTAAGAGTTAAACCACTTTTTAAAAATGAAAAATGACACACTTATATGATCACCTTTTATAGGAGAAAGCCAAGAGACTGGGAAGTTTAGGAGCTTCAAACCCCAATTGACAATGGCAGCCCCTAAACCAGGATCCTCCCTCGCATCCTCAGAAAGCTATACAGATCCACAAGGACAGCAAGTAAACCACACATAAACCAGGACTTCAGCCTACTGGGACAAATACTGTGAATTTCAAATTACCTCTAAGTAATAGATACTGATTGATAGATGATAGATTAGATAGATAGATAGATAGAAAGATAGATAGATAGATAGATAGATAGATAGATAGATAGATAGATAGAGGCAAACATCAGTTGAACCCACTGAAGTAATCAGAGTATAATCTTGGAGAAGCAGAACCGGACGTGATCGTAATTGAGTAAGCAGACACAAAATCAATTATATGGTACCCTGTTAGGAGAAAGCCTGGAACACAGAAGGGAAACTCTAAGGAGTGGGAAGTTGACCCTGTTTAGTCATTGGTGTTCAAGGGGAGGAGGCATTGAAGTCGGGGGATTGTGAACCTCCTACTCCCTGGAGAAATGGACTTTGTTGTGGGGTAGGAATGACTCATGAAGCCACATGGCAGGCAAGATTGAACACTTTTCTTAAGGGTCCACTTATCCACACCAGGGTTCCAGGCTCACCAAGCAATCTTCCCTAGACAAACCTGGCTTCCCAATCATGCAGGTACCCAGAAGGAGCTAGGCAGGAAGTATGAACATTTCAGGGATCAGAAAGCAGTTCCCCACTCTAAACAATAAGCTGACATCTGGCTGCTATGTATGCAGCAGTCATCTGTGAGCTTGATTGATGTGGGTCTGCCTCCCCAAGTCCAATCAGCTACAATGACATGGCAAAGGGCTAAACCCAAGACAACTGTACATTTACCAACAAATTACCTTTTGTTAGATAGTAACTCTGAAGCAATCTATGCCCCCTTTTGTACCTAAAATGCTTTCTGTGTGCCCAGACCTGGTCTAGGTGCTTGAAGGCAATAAAATAAGGTCCTGCCAACCGACTCAGAAGAATAAAACTTGACATACAAAACAATTAGAGGACAATATATGGTAATAAGTAATTGAGTATTAGGTAGGGCTCATCAGACAGTATTTGCATGAAAGTTGAAAGAGAAACACATCCCTTGAGGACTAGAGCTGTGATACTAGTAATCATAATATGTTTAATTTTATCACACTTCATCATCAATAAAGCAATTACACATATTTGATCTAATTTAATCCTCTCACTAACCAGTTAAAGCAAGTGCTATCATCCCCTCTTTACAGACAAAAAACCTGAAGACCAGAGAGCTTCAGTTACTTGGTCCAAGTCTTATAGCTAGTTAAAGTCAAGCCACATCTCCTGATTCCAAAGCCAGTGCTCCCACAATACCCAGCTGAGATCAGGAAAGTAAATGAGAGGATACTAAGGACCTTTAGTGAGGGGAGAAAGACATGATGCCTGACATCAGGGGAGGTTTCCTGAAGGAATCAAGATTTGGGGGGAGAACCTGCAGGTGAGTGGGCGTTAGAGAGAAGGAAGAGAATATATCCTGAGCAAGGTCAGACTCTCCCCCTGAGATGTCCTGAGGTGTCTCTGGGTCATATCCTTGCAAATCAAGACTAAAACATCAGTCTGTGCCAGAGTTGGATCCAGATATTGTGGAGCCTGGGGTTTGTAACATTGAAGAAAAAGAATACAGATCCCCTCAGGGCCCCTGGAATAGGTCTCTACAAATTTTTAGCCTCATATAAACCCTTCTTTGGTCATCACTGATATTCATAAGCCCCCAAATCCTATTCAGACCTATCTGCTGATCCGCTTCCAAAACCAGGAAAGGCTCCTGCCCTTCCCTGGGACCTGATCTATAGAAAGGATCTGTATTAGTTTGGATTAGACTCAGCTGCCAGTGACAACAATAACAGCAACACCAAAACAGTAGCATAGATGAAAGAGGTTACCTTTCCCAATGTAAATGTAGACCATTTGGGGTTTATATGATAACTAATGATCAAGATAAAAGAGACTCACACTCCTTCTATCTTGTTGTTCCATTATTCTTTTTTTTTTTTTTTTTTTTTTTTGAGACGGAGTCTCGCTCTATCGCCCAGGCTGGAGAGCAGTGGCCGGATCTCAGCTCACTGCAAGCTCCGCCTCCCGGGTTTACGCCATTCTCCTGCCTCAGCCTCCCAAGTAGCTGGGACTACAGGCGCCTGCCACCTCACCCGGCTAGTTTTTTGTACTTTTTAGTAGAGACGGGGTTTCACCGTGTTAGCCAGGATGGTCTTGATCTCCTGACCTCGTGATCCGCCTGTCTCGGCCTCCCAAAGTGCTGGGATTACAGGCTTGAGCCACCGCGCCCTGCCCATTATTCTTAATACACAGCTTCAACCTCATGGTCCAATATGGCTGCTCAAGTCCAGCCATCATCTGTCTTCCAGCCAACATAAAAAAAGTAATTTCTGGAAGATGTGCATACTTTTCTCTTTAAGGACACTTCCTTGGGGTTACAAACACTTCTTATGCTTGCAACCTATTGGTTAGAATTTATCAGATGGCCATACCACACTGCAAGGGAGACTGAGAATAAATATGGTCTTTATTCTGGATAGCCATGTAACCAGCAAAACATCAAGGGTTCTATTACTAAGGAAGAGGAGGAAATGTATGGTAAGAAACTACTTACCACAGAACTCAAGTTCCTTTGAGGAAGACTGTGGAACTCCCAGTGAAGTCACTGAAGATGGACATGGTAATGATTGCACAACCTGGAGGCAAGACCACAACCAGGCAAGAAGCAGTCCATTTCATTCACCCTACTTCAAGGCCGAATGAAAACCACCAGAGAGGAATAGTGAGCATGTGCAGCTCTCACAGCCATTGGTATACTCTGGGGCCTTTGGAGGACTTAGTTCAGGTTCCTTGGGCAAACCTGGGTTTAACTCCCAGCTCCACCAGTCACAAAATACGTGACATCAAGCAAGTTACTGAACTGCTACATTATCCAAAACTCTTCTGGTTGCAAGTGACAGAGGCCAATTCAAATTGACTCGCATTAAAAAGGGAATTTACTTGCTCCCCGACCCAGAAGTTTAAAAGGTTGTCTAGCTTTAGGCATGTCTGAATCCAACCTCATGGCTCTGTCTCAGTCTTGGACTCTGCTTCTCTCTGGGACTGGCATCATTCCCAGGCAGGTTCTCTTATCAGGTGTTAGCAAGCCAACCAGCAGAGCTTATCATCTCCTTACTTAGCAACCCCAGAAGAAGGAAGAGCCCCTTTCTGATTGTCCCAATCAAAGACCCGAAGTCAACTCTGGTCCAGCAGAGGTGATTTATACATCTTTGAGCCAATCATGGTGTCTCTGACTGGCCTGGAGCTGGGTGGGGCTGGCCTCACCTGAATCACAAGGGCCAAGAGTGGTTCTCCAAAGGAAACTGAGGATGCTATTAGAAGAAAGGGGAGAATTATGCTGGTTAGGCAGAAGCAACATGTCTTTGTCCATTTTGTGTTACTATAACAATACATGAGGCTAGATGATTCATAAAAAAAAGAGGTTTATGTAGCTCATGTTTCTGCAGGCTGGGAAGTACAAGAAGCATAGCACCAGCATGGCTTGGCTTCTGGTGAGGGCTTTCGTGCTGCATCACAATATGGCAAAATGTGGAGGGGGACGTGGGCTCATGGGAAGATGCAAAACCTGAGAGGCGCACTGGCTTTATATCAACCCACTCTCGTGGGAACATTCCCTCCAGAACTAGTCCAGTCTCCAGAGAGCGAGAACAGCCCCAAGCCATTCTGAGGGATCCGTCCCCACAACCCAAACACCTACCACTAGGCCTCACCTCCCAACACCGCCACCTCAGGGATCAAACATCAACACGATTTTTGGTGGGGACAAACTCAAACCATAACACAACAGAAGCTTATTTTTTTCATCCCTTAGTATAATACTTACTTTATCAGACAATTATGAGAATGGAATGAGACACCACGCAGGAACACATTTAGCATAGTGCCAGGCACATCGCAGGAGCTTAAAAGATACATGTGACTGGTTATAAGGGGCTACAACAGAGAGGGGAACCAGCACAGAAACTTCAGAGCAGAATGCCAGTAAAGTGTGTGGCCCAGAGCAGAGGCAGTGCAGAGAAGAGGGACAAACTGAAGTGTGTGGCAGGACAGAGGAGAAAAGTTCCAGAACAAGCATGTGGCACTGTCCCTGGAACAGGCCAAGCAGCTATAGCAGGTCAGAGTCAGACCTGGTGGGGAGACGGCCTAGGGAACAGGGGGCGAGGATGGCGATGCCAGGCAGGACCTGGCAGGAATCACAACCCATGCCAAAGGATCTGACTGAAGAGTTTAGCAAACTGTTCGCTTGGTGCAATTACTTTGGCACAAACCTAATATTTGCAGATGACTTACAGAGGCACGGTCAAGGCTAAGTGAACTCCTGCGAGGTGTGTGGGTCCCAGAGACCAGCAAGAGGGGGCCCCAGTTTTTTTTCATCCCCCAGGCTGAGGGAACCAGGGGAGAAATTGTATTGCTGGAAGCCAGTGATAGGTGGAGTCCCTCCATGAGGAAGGGCCGCCCAGCAGGAGCTAAAGTCAAAGAAGGATACAGCCACTGCCATGCCCGGGCTCTTTCTCACCCACCTCAACCTCCTGCTGGTGCCTCCTCTTGGCCAACCCAGAGCACGAAGGAGCCGCATAATGCATTCTGCAGAGGTTGGCCTCCCAGGACACAGAGCAAGCAGAGAAGGCAGACAGGGATCTAGAGGGACAAGTGGAATACCCAGCCAAGCCAGCATCAATGGCTCCTGGGGACCCTAACTCTCTGGAATCTTCTGTTCCTAATATGGAACTGCAGGGAAAGACGTGGTGGTAGGCTTTCCTCCTACTCAAAATCTGCCAGCAATGGGAGAGAGGCATGGCTTCCAGAGGGTCGAGAAGGCAGGAACTCCAAGCAGACTGTAATTTCTCACAGGCAAATACACTCCAGAAAACTGTCCCTGCCTACCCCAGCACGGCCAGCTCACCTTACAATTACCCTGTCCTCATGGGCTCTACCCCAAGCCCTGACCAATGAGACCACAGTGGGCAGCGGGGATGCGGGGACAGGGCCCGGGTAGTCGTGTCGTGTTTCTGGAAAAAGCCTCTGAGGACCTGCATGCCTGCAGAGCTGTGCCCCCGACCCTCATCTCCCATCTCCTACACCGAGTCCACAGGTTGGGCTTCTGTTTCCTCTCCTAGTTTGTTCTCTAGTCCCCAGCAAGCATGGGAAGTTCACCTAAGCTCCAGCCTGTTCGGCCTGACTCCCCCACTTTCTGGACATGGTCCTGTCCCATTGTAAAACAGTGCTTGGTATTTGTTTTTTGTTTTGTTTTTTTGAGACAGTCTCACTCTGTCACCCAGGCTGGAGTGCAATGGTGGGATCTCGGCTCACTGCAACCTCCATCTCCCAGGTTCAAGCGATTCTCCTGCCTCAGCCTCCCAAGTAGCTGGGATTACAGGCACCTGCTACCACACCTGGTTAATTTTTTTTGTATTATTAGTAGAGACAGGATTTCACCATGTTGATCAGGCTGGTCGCTAACTCCTGACTACAGGTGATCCACCCACCTCGGCCTCCCAGAGTGCTGGGATTACAGAGGTAAGCCACCGCACCTGGTACTTGTCTTTTTTTGAAAGAGGCTTTAAGGTAACGGTTTAAAGTACAAACACTGCAGCCAGTGGCTCCATCACATACTGTGCACCTTTGGGTAAGTTACTTGACCTCTCTCCTCCCTAGTTTCCTCATTCATAAAATGGGAACAATAATAGTACCTGTCTTATAAATTGATTGTGGTGATTAAATTAATAGCTGGAAAATGCTTAGAACATGCTTCACACATTGTTAGCAACCAATAACTTTTAACTAATGTTACTATATTTTCAATGAATGAAAGTTGAATCAGTTGTGGCAGCAATGAGGACTGAATTCGGGAAGCTGGTCTTGAATTATGAAGCTCCTGCTCCATGAGTGAAAAAATGACCAGTATGTCTTCTCAATTATATTCAACTTGGATTTGAGAGGCTCTCTCTGGGAGGTTCGTCCTTTGATGACCCAAAGTCATGCTCCGCGTGCTTTTGTGATTATGCTCATTAACAGGACCAGGAGCAAAGTTATTTTTAGTATGCCTGGAGACAAATCAGAAAGTCCATAAGAACTAAAAGTAATCTTCCAAAAGTCTCCATTGGTGATCAGCGCGTGTTTACACAGGCTTTTTGAGTGTGATGGAGGCTCAGTGTGTGTCTCACACTCTGCTGAAACCAGCTTTCTGAAGGCTGAGGAATGTCCACAGAACTTGGGGAATTCATTATTTTAAACCAGTGACAATAAACAATGCCCTCCCTTTCCCTCCTTCCAGGCTCCACCTCGCTGACAATTCCATGTGAATGTCTCAGTCCTAAGATCAGGGAAGCTAAAGATGGGAGAAATTGAGGCTCCCTCACCATGTCTTAAAATGTAAAGCGAAGAATGAGACAAATCACCTCTCCCTCAGATCATGGTGAGATTCAATAATTTTATTTATTTGTTTAGAGACAGAGTCTCCTTTTGTTGCCCAGGCTGGAGTGCAGTGGCACTATCTCAGCTCACTGCAACCTCTGCCTCCTGGGTTCAAGTGATTCTCCTGCCTCAGCCTCCCGAGTAGCTGGGATTACAGCTGTGCGGGACCACGCCTGGCTAATTTTTGTATTTTTAGCAGAGAAGGGTTTCACCATGTTGGCAGTCTGGTCTCAAACTCCTGACTTCAAGTGATCCACCCGCCTCAGCCTCCCAAAGTGCTGGGATTACAGTTGTGAGCCACTGCACCTGGCCAATAATGATATTTAATTCACATAGACAGTTCACCCTCCAGGGCCCCACCCTCTATTTTTTACTTTGAAAGATAAAATAGCAAGGATTTAAAGTTGTGAGCAATGTCAGACATGGTGGTGTGCACCTGTGGTCCCAGCTACTTGGAAGGCTGAGGTGGGAGAATCGCTTGAGTCCAGGAGTTCTGGGTTGTAGTGTGCTATGTCAATTGGCTATCCACACTAAGTTCGGCACCAACATTGTGACCTTCCAGGAGCAGAGGACCACCAGGCTGCCTAAGGAGAAGTGAACCAGCCCAGGTTGGAAACAGAGCAGGTCAAAACTCCCATGCAGATCAATACTGGGATCATACTGGTGAGTAGCCACTGCACTCCAGCCTGGGCAACATAGTGAGACCCCATCTCTATTTAAATAAAGTTGTGGTTATGCTTTGCTGATTCCTCTCTGGTGTCCTCCTGTTCCTCGTTTTCAGCCTCCATGCTATCAGCAGCAGTGTAGGGTGCTCCTTAAGAGCCACATCAGGCTCTGAGGGTCTGTCCCACCATGTCCTTCTGTCCCTAGATCTCTAACACCAGAGCTGATCCTCAGAGTCGCTGCTCATGTTCATCCATCCAACCAGGGGTAAAAGCTGAGTTCTCATGTTCATCCATCCAACCAGGGGTAAAAGCTGAGTTCTAGAGGTGTTGGATCTGAAAGATACCTCAGATACCATCTAGAACCATCACTTCAACTTACTGAAAAGGACACTGCATCCAGAGAAGAGACAGGATTTAGACAAGACTACAGAGCTAATAACTCTGAGATCCAGAATGTAATTTAGACCTCAAGACTTTCAAGTATTCATGCATGCATTCATTCTTCAACTAGGGTATTTGACAAGCATTTTTGAGTATCTGTGATGTGCCTAGCACTAGATTAGCAAGACAGGACCCGCCCTCCCAGGGGACACAAGGCAGCAAATGGACCATTTCCACATAGATTTATAGCCCAGAGCTCTTTCCCTACACCTCACAGCTGGGATTTGAGCACAGAATCTGACCCTCCACATCTATGGAGGCACATCTGCAATTCAGATGCATATCACTTATAAGAATGACAAGAATAGCATGAAACCACTCACTTTAATCCATCTGACCTGTGATGACAAAAACCAAAATGAAAATGTGCACACCAAAGCACCGCCCTTCCACAGAATGGTTGTATGCGTAAAAAAAGAGCATGAACTTAGAAATCAGAAAGCCCTGGATTTGAAACTGATCTACTGTTAATAGTTACTAGCTGTGTGATGCTGTGCAAGGGACTTTACCTCACTGGGCTTGTTTCCTCACCTATAAAAAGGAAGTGATAATGCTATTTCATAGGGTTATTGCAGGATTAAATGAGGTAATGGACCAATGGATGCAATTCACGCAACACAGTCCCTAACACACCACAGTGCTCAAAACACATCAGCAACTTTTCTTCCTCTACCACCCCCTCTGCTATAGTTAGCACTGCAGTTCCATTGCTGGCCTCTGAGGAAATCATAGGCCAGGTGCAGTGGGAGGCAGAGGCAGGCAAATCTCTTGAGCCCAGGAGTTCGAAACTAGCCTGGGCAACCTAGCGAAACCTCATCTCTACCAAAAATACAAAATTAGCCAGGCATGGTGGGAAGATCTATTGAGCCCAGGAGGTCAAGGCTGCAGTGAGCCATGATGACACCAGGCACTCCACCCTCGCAATAGAGTGATATCTGTTTAAAAGACAGAGAGAGAGAGAGAAATTACGGCATTTGGAAGACTTAATAAAAATGATTCACTTGAAAGGGTGATATGATTACAAACAAAGCCCCCAACCAGTTTTCCTTTTATTTCCTGGAATTTTTTTTTTTTTTTTTTTTTTTGTGGCACTTATCAATAAGTGTTAGAGTCTGCCCCCTAGTGGTCATGCCACACAGCACGAGCTTACGCAGATGAAAATTCAGCCCCCGAAACATATCCCCCATCTGTGTTTGATTAACGTTCAATGGTGCCTCCTGCCTAGTCACAACAGATTTTTATCTCAACAGAAAAATTGAACAGGAACAACTGTGACTAAAGTTAATAAGATTGATTGTTTAGCATAGAGGTTAATCTTGGCTGCACATTAAAATCACACACACACATACACACATCAATGCCTGGGCTCCACCCCAAACCAGTTGAATCTGACCGTCTGGGGGAAAGGTCCAAGCATGAAGAGTTTTTAAAGCTCTGTAGGTGATTCTGATGAGTAGCCGGGACTCAGAATCGGAGATTTCAAAACTCTATCAGAACTTGACAAATGACAGCACAGGCCATCCCCTTGTAGGCAGCTCTCCCAGAACCCTCTGTGCATTCTGCAGAGATATTGCCCTTGATCAGAATGGTTTTGGTGCCCTCGGGGGAAGCTGCTTTCAGACCATGTAGCATATATTTTGGAGCACTCTCAATACTGGCAAATTTTTGTCTTTTGACAGTGGATTTGAGTTTGGATAAAAACCCTCAAATGATTCCAAAATCAAGCTCGCTGAATATGCTGGGCCATTTTGCAGGATAAACTGGGTAAGACCATTTTTGGTCAAACACAACATATGGCCAAGGGGATGGATTTGTCTCATGCGCCTCATAATTGACACAAAAAGCAATTCCAAAAGAGGGCCACAAACATTTTTATTAGTAACAGCTGTATTGGAGCCCGCATGCTGCTCCCCAAAGCACTGTCATTAAAAGACAATGTTGATCTGGATGTGTGAGGGCTGGCGGGACTATTAAAAGTCTGCCTCATTATGTAAGGGTCAAACCCAAATTTAGAATTGAAAGGGGGAAAACTGGTGGGAGGGGTCAGAACCGAACAGCCCCTGGGCTTTATGGTCCTCTCTGTTCATCACCCTACACTGTCAGAATCCAATCTGCTGCACCTAAGAGGGACCTCATTCCAGGCCAGCAGAGCGACAGCCAACCCCAGGAGCTGCTAAGGATCTCTGTTCAGGGACACCAGACTTTTCTTTCCAGGAAACTCTGCAACCAGGTGAGATGATTCAATATTGCGTTGTGATTTTTGTTAGTCCTCTAAACCCTCATAACGAAATTCCCTCACATTCTATCAGATAAATCCTAACTGGTAAGAGCACAACACACTGTTAAACGCAAATAGTCAATCATAAATCAACCGGACTTTACTTCCAGCTCCAACATCTTGCAGTTATTTTCTTTCCCAGATGAGATTTTATTTTGCACTCATACCTCCCGAATCTGCTATGGATATTAACCATTGCACCCTCCTGTCTGGAGTCTTCTGTCTCTAGGATGGAGTTTCCCAGTGTGTATTTCAGGGAACACTGTTCCCTCGGTGCAAAAGTAATTACACTAATTACGGTTTTTGCCATTACTTTTGTAACCACAGTTACTGTTGCTCCCACCCAATAGTTTCACAGTATCCATTTGTTCATTCATTTATCCAATAATGATTTGCTGAGCACCTAGTGTGTCCCAGACAGGGGTGGATCCAGGTTTTGTGAGGTCAGAAGCTTATACAAATTCTCACAGTCCTTTTTAAGGAAAAGAACGCAATTTGTGGATACAAAATTAGGCACAGGGCCTTGGAAGGGGCCTGTGCAAATGAGGGGCCCCCAAAGCTTAAGTTCTATCACTTCACAACACTTCCGTCTCTGGTTTCAGGCACTGCTCCTGGCTGTGGAGCTAATAATTACAGATGAAACGGACAAAGACCAGCCCTCATGAAGCTGACATTCTAAAGGGATAGAAATGGGAGCTGGAGATCAATAGAACTTAGAGGGGGAATAGGTCCATGGTCATAGGTTTGGAAACTAAGATGCTAAACAAAATTAAACAGGCTTCTTCATGTAAGGGCTTCTCAGAGTCATTCAAATGCAGATGCATTCCATGGCTCTGTAAGAGGGGAATTGCGATGCATCACTCCCCAGATTTATTTATCAGAGAATTCTTCCTTTGTGAGGCATCCCCATGGACAGAATTCTGTGAGGGCCACTTGGGGAAATCCCGCTCTGTCATGTAGTGAATTGCTTGGCATGTGGACATCATCTGTATGTCATCCTCCATGAAACTGGGTCTCCTTCTTGTTTGGGGAAAAGCATTTGGTTTTTGTGCTAGAGAAATAATTTAAATCATTTCTCATTATTGTAGTTTTCTGACTCCTCTCCTACTGTTTTAGGCATTTTGAACACTTATCTCATCTCCTCTGCCTCTAACATTTCAGACTATAAGTCTCAAAATACATGTTTTAAAAGCCTTCCAATCAGGCCCTGGATTTTACATAGCATGGGTTCCTCTGAAAGTAACAAGCATTCACCTTATGAGGGATTTCCAAATTTAGAAATGCAAAATACCACAATACCTTGTGGCTTCAAAACCAGACGTTATTCTTAAGAATCACGGAAGAGTCGGCATTTGGGGTCCTCAATCTGCCTTCACACCTCCCTTTAACCCCTCCAACAGGGTGAGAAGGCTCTTGCGTGGGGCCTTGCTTTCCAGTGGTAAGAATTATATTTGTCTCAGTGCTGGTTTCAGAGACATCTGTCATGGCAGCCCATCCAGCTCTGTTCTCAGGGAGCTAACTTTAGCAGCAGATTCTGCATCTGCTGGCGGAGTTTGACACAGCATATGTTTGCCAAAGCAGCCCTTCCCAATGGCTGACTCTGTCTCGTGTGAGGACATTTAATATATCCTGAGAACTAATCATCCCCCTACTTTCCTAACGTGTAAGCTATTTTTAATTTCATCCAAGTTAACAAGCAGTCCTAGCTGGAGCCCATCTTCTGACTTCAAAATAAATAAAAAAGATTTTCTATAACTCAGATTTCTCCTCTGGGCAGGCCAGCAAATTTATCGTCACCGTTCTCCAAATAAAGTCTTTCTTTCATAGGCTCCCTGACTCTCCCATTAACCTTTTCGCCACTTGAGGAGATTAAGTACAAGTGAACGACCACTATGGTGGTCTTCAAATATGTCCACAATTTCTTTAACACTTCTCTCTTCAAAAGGTGGAGTTTCATTACCCTCCCCTCACGTGTGAGCTGGACTCAGTGATAAACTTCTAACGGCAAAGTGATGTGTTTGACTTCCGAGGCTGGGTTATAAAAAGCATTGTGGCCTCTTTGTTTTTCTTGGATCACTCACTCTGGGGATAGCCAGGTGACGTGTCATAAAGACACTGAGGCAGCTCCATGGAGAGATCCACAAGGTAAGAAACCAACTCCTCTTGCCAACAGCCAGGAAGGAGCTAAGGATTTTGCCCACAGCTGTGTGAGTGTGGCACCGTGGAAGTGGATCCTCCAGCTCCAGTTACCCTTTGGGTGAATGCAGCCCTGACCACATCTTCACTTTGACCTCATGAGAGACTCTCAGACAGAATTGCCCCACTAAAGCCAGGTGCGGTGGCTCATGCCTGTAATCCCAGCACTTTGGGGGGCCAAGGCGGGTAGTTGACTTGAGGCCAGGAGTTCAAAACCAGCCTGGCCAACATGAAACCCTATCTCTACTAAAAATACAAAAATTAACCAGGCATGGTGGTATGCACCTGTAATCCCAGCTGCTTGGGAGGCTGAGGCAGGAGGATCACTTGAACCCCAGAGGTAGAGGCTGCAGTGAGCCAAGATCCCACCACTGCCCTCCAGCCTGGGTAACAGAACGAGACTCTGTCTCAAAAAAAAAAAAAAAAATACACTACAAAATAAAAGAATCACCCAGCTAAGCTGCTCCTGAATTTCTGACCAACTGTAAGAGATAATAAATGCTTCATATTTTTTAAGCCACTAAGGTTTGAAGTCACTTGTCATGCAGAAATAGATACTAATATAACCAGCTTATGGGATCTCATATGATGGTCCAGCCGTACACCCTGGAGCACTTGTCTCATCCATCTGCAGCAGCTGGACTGGATTGGTCTAGAGTGCTATTACTTGAGTAATGGGAAGGATGTCCATGGACTCCACCTTCTGGGTAAAGTTCAATCCTGTCATGAGAGGGGCCTGCTTTCAAGATTCCCACCCCCTGGTGGGACGGGAAGGTGGTACCCACAGCACTCCCAGTGTAATCCTGTCTGCTTCCTACACGCCAGGCAGGCACCCCTGCACATCTCCAGGGGCCCTTTTCATGCTTCCCCAGGCCACCAGCTAAGCTGCTACCATTGCCTGCTGCTTGGCTACTGAGACTACTCCATGGGGCCCTGTCATTGTCACTGGATGCTGAGCTGACAGCTGTCCTCTCATCTGTTTGTATCTCTTAGAGGGGTCCCAATGCAGTGTTAGGTCTCCATGAACTTTATAGGCACAGCCTTCCTTTCTATGGGGAGGCTGCCACCATGAGGTACCACATACAGGTAGCAGGCAGCATGCCAGAGAAGAACCATCACTCCCTTTTGACCTCCAGAGCCCTATTGCAGAATTTAGCTAGACACACCTAACACTTTTGTTCTTCAGACTAGATTCTCTCCCAGAGCCAACAGCCTCCTTCTTCATTGCTTAGTAATCCCACCAGCAGCAGACACAAACAAGCCCACCAAGCATTCCTGTACAAATAAACGAATCCTAGTCATTTATCTTATTTATTTTCCTAAAAAGTTTCTTGGCCCCTATAACAATGAGATGACTCTCTGAATGGGGAAGCTCTCAAGTTTTAATCTTAATAGCCCCATTTAAAATTTATTTCTAAGATAAGTATGTACATGTGTATATTGCAGGGTGTTGCTGCTAAGCAGTGATTGGTCTCCAGATGGACCCTTTTTGGAAGGAACTATGGCTATATTTATGTATCACCAAACCTCCAACTTTCAAAATCCTTCCAAATACATTGTGCGGCACACCAGCTCTTCAGGATGTTGGGGTTCTGTGGTCATTGGGAGAAATGCCAGAGTCCAATGTTTCTCTACTATTGGCCTTCTACAAGCCTTTAATATGGAATGTTCATCATGTGGCACCAAAATAAGGGTTTAGATTAGATGTGTAATGTTTCCCAAACTCACCTCATCACAAAGAGCTCATGGTACTAGTATTATATGGAGCGTATTTTATAAAATGCTAGGTGAGACCTGCCCCAAAGAAAATGGAATGTAGCAAATTTGCTACCTGTCCCAGATCATTCAGCTTTGATCTGCTTCCAGCAAGTCTTAGGAATGTACAGGGGAAATAGTTCCTTAAAGACATAGATCTGGAATTCAAAGAACCTTTAAACCAAAATAAGCTGGTTAGCCCATTTTCTCCCTAAGGACAGAAACAATAAGAGTGCTCAGTGGATATCCGTGGGTAAGTCAAATCTGATTTTGCTCTCAGTCATTAAACTAAGACCAAATGTCCCATTTCGAGCCCCAGATTGAAAGCCTGGGATGCCTAGACAGAGAATCATCAGAACCAAGGCCCCTACCCCAGCCGTCCTTTTCAAGAAATCCCCATAAAGACTCTCAAATGAAGGAAGGTGATAGATGGAGGAGGGGGAGAGAGGAAAAAAAACTTTATTCTTTCAACATTGACCCATTTTGTTCAGGTCTAACAACTCAAAAGCAGCAGAGTCATTGAAACACGATTGTAAAACTATAACACTCCTCAATTACTTCTTGTTGGCCAGACAAGCAAACCTATTATTTGACAATGCATCATGCTCCAAGATAGTAAACTTTATCATACAGAGGTCATGAGAAAAAGACCACAGGTACAGTTTGCTAACCTCCACTAGATAATTTTTCACAGTTATCATCCAAGCACTGTAAAAGCACAAAAGATATGTTATCTTTGGGCTCAGTTTATTATAACGTGTGGGTGAAACTCCCTATAAAACCACTTACTAGGTAACTGTTGCACGTTCTCCTGCACAGAAAGTCAAATCAGTAAAACATCTTTTTGACAGTGTCTTTTTAAGTGTCAGAAATAAAAGGACGTGCTCTTAAAGGAGAGGTAGCACACGATTTATCATCCCCCCTCACTTTCCCACACGTACACAAGAAGATCCCCATCGCCTCTCTGCATGCCAGAGACACTCAAAAGAGTCCTACTCAGTAGTCTCATTTCTTTTACAGTTAAGTATTTCATGACAGAATTGTTCCTGGATAAAGCTGCAAGTAACATTAACTCAAGATACTATAGGTGCCAGCCTCTCAAATACTAGTCATGGTATTTTTTTCCCTAGAGTCATAATATTGAGTGAGACCCAGGAAATACAAATAAAAGGATGATGGATTTCCCCCAGCAAATGCTCTCAAGAGTCACGGATTTAATATTAGAGCCTAAGAAAGGTGGTCTAACTATAGCTCAAACCTTGAATTTTTCTAAGATCCTACCTCTCTCTCACAGTAATGGCTTCATGGTCCCTGGGGACAATTCAAGGGGAGGGAGGAAGTCCTGGGTGATTAAACCCTAGGATATATAATGACATCCCAAGAAGCTCAGGGTTCACAATCCTATCCCCAAAAGGAAAGACAAGTTGAAGAATGTGAGATGGGGAATTCCTCCCAGAATGCAGTTTTCTTTAGAATTCACTTCTTCCAGTAGTCCAACAAGTCTAGGAGTTTTTATCCATTCAAAGCAAAGAAACACTTTCTAAATTGGTATACATGAAAGCAGTGATTTTCAAAGCAAATCAACAATACTTTGCAGGGTTAGTTATGTCTCCCCACTAATATCTGCTAAATAAATATTGAGGGTTTTTTATGTTTCCAATACAAAATAGAGGCTTTGGAAGAATAAAGAGAAATGGAGCATGTGATTGTACAGCATAGTGACTATAGTTAATAATGATGTATTGTATTCTTGAAAATTGCTAAGAGAGTAGATTTTAAGTGTTCTCACCACAAAAAAATGATAAGTATGTGAGGTAATTGATATGTTAATTAGCTCAATTTAGTAATTTCATGATGTATACATACTTCAAAACAATATATTGTACACAATAAATAGATACAATTTTTATTTGTCAATTTCTAAAAGTCAAAAATAAAATAAAAGCTCCCCAGCCAGGAATAAGAACTACTGGTATAGGTTTGATCTGAGGCAAAATGAATGGGGGGCAGACCCAAACTTAACAAAACAAAACACCTGTTCCCAGAGTGGATCTCTTAAGGGTTTGCCAAATTGGCCAAGTTGGTTCCCTGCTATTCTTTAGAGCAGTGGTTTCCAAACTTCAGTGTGCATCAGAATCACGCACACATACACAAGAAGGGAGGGAGGGAGGGAGGGAGGCAGGAAGGCAGGGAGAAAAAAGGAAAGAAAGGAATAGAAAAGAAAAAGAAATAGACTATGCACTCCCTATGCTTGTAAAGTTTACAGTTTGGTTGACAAGATAATACTTTTACACAGAAGACAAAGAACAACTAGCAAAATGCTAAATTGGTTGTCTTATGGTTAAAAAGTTTCCTCATTACTGAAGTATGCTTGGGGACCAAGAAGAGGATGTACAAATTTTCTTTACCTGGAGCTGAGCTCAAAAAATCAACTCAAGGAACCTGAAATACAACCACAAACCTTTAACAGGTAAGCAAAGCCACTTTCCAAATCTTTTTCCCATATCTACCATGTTGAAAGACCTTTGAAATCTTTCTAGTGCATTCCTCATGTATTCAACCTTCAGTCTTTGAATAAACACTGATGGGGCACTCTCTGGTCTAGGCATAAGGTCTCTATTTTATTAAAGACCCAGTCCATGCCTCCCAGGGCCACAGAGATAGCCCTGGGATCCATTCTATGCCTAGCATCATCATCCATTGGGATTTCTAAGCCAGACCAAGTGTGTCACAGAAAACTTCTGAAAACGAAATGGTACCTGAGTTGAAGCATGAAGATTAGTGGGAGTTAGCCATTGGAAACGGGTAAAGAAAGAAAAGCCAGCAATGCACGAGGGCCTGGAGGCTTGGGAAAACATAGGGTGGCCACAGAGCTGCAAGTCACTTAATTTGCTTAGAGAAGAAGATATCAGCGATTTCAGAAAAAAGAATGGCTACATATCTGGGGAGGCTTTGTGGAGGAAATGAGGTTTGGAGCTGAGCTTTGGCAAATGGGTAGGATTTCAGTTAGATGAAGTGAGAAGACAGGAAAGGGAGGCGGTGTTCTCCAGTTTCCTGTACATTGCCTGGCACGAACAGGTGCTCAAAAAACATTATTAAATGTTGAAAAGGTACCAAGGGAATATCAGAAAGCAGAAAATCCAGCTCAAGATATGTTCAGAACAGTGAATAACCTAGTTTGTTGGATGCATAGAATCTTTATGGAGAAGATATGGGAGATAATGTAGGCCAGAACTGAGGCCAGATTAAAGTCTTGACTGTCAGTTAAAGGACATGGGAAAAATCTTCTAAGCAATAGAGAGCCATCAATGAATTTTGAGCAGGACCATGGCAAGACCAAAATGTGCTAGAGAGATCTTTTGGTAGGATGCAGGAAGGGAGGAATCAAAGTCTAGAGGCCAGTTAACATGCTAACCATAGGCCAGGCTCTGTGGCTCCTTCCTGTAATCCTAGCACTTTGGGAAGCCAAGGTGGGCAGATCACTTGAGCTCAGGACTTTGAGACCAGCCTGAGCAACATGGCAAAAACCCCATCTCTACAAAAAAAATAGCCGGGCATGGTGCCTCATACTTATAGTCCCAGCTCCTTGGGGTGATGAGGCAGCAAGATCACTTGAGCCCAGGAAATCAAGGCTACAGTGAGCAGAGATCACACCATTGTACTCCAGGATGGGCAACAGAGCAAAACGCTATCTGAAAAACAAAACTGAAATTCAACTTTGTGCTATTTGTAAGAGACATACTTAAGAAGAAATGGCACAAAACAGTCTAAAATTAAATGAAAAAAAGCAATATCAGACAAACACTAATAAAATGGAAACTAATACGGCAAATTTAATAGCAGAAAGAAAAAAAAGGATGCTAATGATAAACCCAGAGTGACATAATCAGGTACCCAGCTAGGTGGGACCATAAGAAAGGAGACTGTGAACTAACTAGTTACAGGTAGGAAGGGGACTGCGGAGAGAAGAGTTACAATGCTCTGAAGGTTTTAGGCTCTGTATTCTAGGAATGTCTAAGGCTACATAAAACACCAATCACCAGTGGCTTAAAATGTCCCTATTAGTGGCTTAAAACAACAATCACTATTTTGCTTATAAATATGCAATTTGGGTAGGGCTCAGTAGGGAGGGCTGATCTGTGCTCCATGCAGCACCAGCTGGGGCAACTGACTGAGGCGAGAGAGTCCACTTCCCAGATGGCTCAGTGGCTTGGCTGGCACCTTGGTGTTGGCTGTCTCTAGGAACTAAACTAAGGCTAAGGGGAGGGGACCCTCAGTTTCTCTCCACATGGTCATGTCCATGGGCCTGGGTTTCCTCACAGCATGGTGGCTGCATCCCAAGGGCAAGTGTGGCAAAAGAGGCAGGCAGAAGCTGTGTGTCTTTTATGAGCTGGCCTCAGGAGTCACACAGCATCACTCCACGACACTTGGTTAGTCAAAGTGGTTGCCAAGGCCCACCCAGTTCAAGGAGAAGGGGCATCAACTTCACTTGTTCGTGGGAGAACAGCAAGGTTCTGGAAGAGCCCATGGGATAGGAAAGATGACCTATGTAATATAGTGGGTTGAATGGACTCCAAACACCCCACGCCCCGCCCACCCACACACACACACACACACACACTTCATGTTACTGAGGACCTCAGAATGTGACCTTATTTGGAAAATGGGTCTTTGCAGATGAATTTTAGTTAAGATGAGGTCATACTGCTTTAGGATATGCCCTAAATCCAATGACTGGTGTCATAAAAAGAGGATTTGACATGCAGACACAGAGACAGACACACAGGGAAGGAAGCCACGTGAAGACTGAGGCAGAGACTGGAGTGGTGCAGCCACATGCCAAGGGAAGCCAGGAGCCACCAGAAGCTGGAAGAGGCATGAAAGTCTCCTCCCCTAGCGCCTCTGGAGGGAGCATAACCCCACCAACACTTTGATTTCAGAGTTGGGGCCCCCAGAACAATGAGAAAATACATTTCTGTCATTCTAAGCCACCAAGTTTATAGCAATTTGTTTCAGCGGCCCTAAGAAATTAACACACAGCCCTTTTTGGAGAATGCCATCTGCCACACTGGGTGACTTGAAGATTTGGGGGGATGGTCTTGAAATATAACAGCAGGAAGAGGAGCTGGCCTAGGCGGGCAGGATCTAATGTCAAGATTAGCTCTGTGGAGTTCGTCGGGCGCCACAAACGCCAGGATGGTGCTGGTGTGAAATGTGGGACTGTTGCTTACAGGACTGGGCTGGGACTAAAGAGGCAGTTTTAAAATCCCGGCCATCGGCAAGAAGCTCGGCACAGAGTCAGACATCCTCTGTGTTGCCACCTCCCATGGGGACTGCATCAGGTGACCGCACATGTTTCTACGTTTTAATTATTTATGGTGTACAGTCTAAAGTGGCATTCAACCAGCCTAATGACTTGGGGTGATTGAATCAAAGAGGAAGGAGATTGGAGCCGTACATGGAGAGTTTCTAATAGACTTCTCTAGAGTGCGCAGCTGAAGGGAAGAGCTGCTCCCTCTGCTTCCTAATAGACTAACAAACCTCTCTAAATCTTCTTCTGAGACCCCAAAGGTACCCGCCAGTTGCTCTTTCGTTCGAGAGCCAAAATGAGTACAATAAGTTTTGTGGCTGGCACAGATGAAATTAGGAATTTGTTAGTGAAATGTTCTATACGCTGATTTTCCTGACAACCCTCTCATGGTCGTAGATAGCAGTCCCTGATCAACCGGAGGCCAATTAAAAGAGAGCAGCCGTTTCACTCATCCAAATATTTCCACTTCGCTCAAAATGGATTCCAAACAGTCCTGGGGTTCTCAGGGATGCTTTCAATTCTTTTTCCTAGCTAGACTGTCTTTTAGATTTTCTGCTTAAGACTCTCACCCTTCCTGGCAAAGCTTAAATGGAAATTAGACCTCAGTTTGGTTACCCACCGCCCCCGCGCCCACCCTCCTCCTTTCCACACCCCATGATAGGGTACTTATTAATTTAGATTTCCCGGGAACTTGGGTCCCTCCTGGCCAGGGCTAGTAAAGAAATCCTATTAAAGATAATGAATTTTTTTCCCTAAACTTTTTGGGCTGGTAGTTTTCCTGAAAGGTGCAGAGGGACAGAATTTTCTTTGTGAGGCACAAAGCTGCAACCACTGTGGATGAGTCCTTAGAGAACTCAACATGAGGAGAAGAAGATGGAGAAAGGAATCAGAAGGGAGTCCCTGGAGGGTGGTGCAGGGGAGGCAAAAAAAAAAAAAAAAAAAAACAGGCAAAGAGGAGGGAGAGAAAGTGGTGAAGGGGGAAAGAAAGACACAAAGATGCCTTGCTGCCACAAAACCACAGGCGGTTCCACAAGTGCTCCACAGGTTTGTGGGGTGGGCAACCAGAAAGCTGCACACAGAGCACCTGGGTGAGGGATTATTGGGAGTAGGAGAGGAGGGTCCATGGATTCCAGAAAGGCAAGGAGGGAGCAGACCATGAGCCAACCCCAGGAAGGACCGCTGCAGAACCCAAAAGAGTTTCTGTCCTCACCTTCCTCCTCCCAAGGAAGGCAAATACCCTCAAAAAACTTAGGGTATGGGGAAAGGAAAGGGTTCTCCACCTTTCTATACCAGTCTCTAAATCAAGGCCAATTTTTTTATTTTTTGCTGGGGGAAGTGGTTTGCTCGCTAAACTTGCCACAGCAATGTAAGCCCATAGTTTTTCTAAGTTACAGCAAATAATAAAATTCATAATACAGCTAACATTTAGTATTTAGTGTATACCAAGAATTGCATTAAGCTTCTTTAATTCTCACAAGCTTTCTGTGAGGTTGGTGCTATTATTGTCATGCCCACTTTTAGAGGAGAGAACTAAGACATAGACAGGTTGCAAAATTTGTCCAAAATCACTCAGAGCCAGGATTTGAACTAGGAAGTCCAACAGCAGAGCCAACCCTTTGAACACTTACTCTACTACACCATTGTCTGGCCTAGTGTAATAAATAACCAGAGGTGTAACATACTGAATAAAGTGAGCTAATTATGAGACTCTTCAATGAGGATCTCCAGACCCGCACATTGTGGAACAGAAGCTACTGTCATTCTAAGCCACCAAGTTTATGGCAATTTGTTTCATTAATAATCCATTTTAAATGGATTTTATAATAGCATTTAAAACTGAAAGGACAGGCTGGGTGCAGTGGCTCACACTTGTAATCCCAGCACTTTGGGAGGCCAAGGTGGGTGGATCACAAGGTCAAGAGATCGAGACCATCCTGGCCAACATAGTGAAATCCCATCTCTACTAAAAATAGAAAAATTAGCTAAGGCAAGAGAATCACTTAAACCCAGGAGGCAGAGGTTGTAGTGAGCAGAGATCACACCACTACACCCCAGCCTGGTGACACAGTAAGACTTGGTCTCAAAAAAAAAAAAAAAAACCTGAAAGGACTTTAGCAATCAATTGTCCCAGTTAGGGAAACTGAGGCAACAGGGAGGATTTGCCCAAGGTCACACAACTACTCTGGCAAAGCTGTTTTAGAATTGGAGCCTACCAACTCCTGGCTTGTTGCAGGGATGACTGATGCGTTAATATCGCTTGGCTCCTAGAATTGACCAGTGACACCATCAGCCCAGAAGACATCTATGGAAACATTCAGGTGTGCCCCCGCAGAGGGAGAGGAGTCTACAAGAAAGGACTGGTCACAGAGGCTCGCAGAGCTCCACTGCAGAGACAGCATCTTTGTTTTACCCTCACCTTCTGTGAATGTAGACCCCAAATCCCAGATCTGTCATTGGGAACACAGGGGGAAAGAAGCTGCTGATGAGCTGACCCTCCAGGGGCTGGAAAGTTTATCTGCACAAACGGGAAAGGAATTGGAGCTGCAAAGAGAGCTGAGCTGCACGAGGGCTTCTTATTTGTGTTAACAAAATAATCAAACCTTTCCTTGGATCCCTTTATGGCAGATTAAGAAGGCTTTGGGGGATCCTGGCATACCTGTCACTGAGCATTTGCATTTCACACTGCAAAAACCCTTTAGATTAATGACCTCCCTATCTGCAAGATATTCTTGTCTTAATAGTCAAGTTATGTGTAATGCCAATCCCACTAAGATTAAAGAGGAAAGAATTTCTGGTACGAAATTTTCTAATGACTGACGAAGCCATAAAATCCTGCTGCAATAAATTAACACGTGTCTTTAATATGGACCTGCTGATTTACTCGAGGCAAAATTGCTCTGGAACCACACACCTGGGCATCATCGGGCCCCCCTTAGAAATGGTGGTTTTTATATTTATGCTCAGCTGCGGTGAACCCTGAGGACAACCATCTGGCACTGCAAGCACCAATCGCCCTGAAGAGGAAAGCGGCATTTCTGTAATGCTGCAATCAGTAATCCTGCAGGCAGGGTGTGGTGGAGAGAG
The DNA here is from genome assembly GCF_003255815.1 of Theropithecus gelada. Lineage (NCBI taxonomy): Eukaryota > Metazoa > Chordata > Mammalia > Primates > Cercopithecidae > Theropithecus > Theropithecus gelada. The sequence continues at coordinate 81,280,111 of NC_037681.1, forward strand.
AAAAGGACACCCCCTTAGACCCATCATTGCCATCTAGGCACCCCATACTCCCCTTTACTGACCTCTAGGCACTAGACAGTTTTACCTGTTTTGCAGATATTGCATGTCAGGAAAAAGAGTGCCAATTCTGTGCATGCTCTATGCCATCACACCTCACAGCATGGCAGGAGGCCAGAATAGCCTGGCCCCTAAGCACAAGGACTCTGACCCTACCCTGACTTGGTTCAAATCCCAGTTCTGCCACTTATTATTCATGTGGCCTCAAACAATTGACCTCTTTATGCCTTAGTTTCCCCACCTGTTAAAAAAAAAAAAAGCAGTAGCAGTGGGGTGGGTGGATAACCATACCTATATAAGTCACTTAGAACATGGTTCCTGGCAGATAGGAGGACATCAGAGGGCAGGCATAGAACTGGACTCCCTCTTCTTTCTAATTTTTCAGCCCAGGCCTGCATGCAGAGAAAGCAATTGACCTCAGTGCTCGCCAGTAATGTAGCGCTCTACGTGAAAGACTAAATACTATGAACTAAACAAGCTGTCCCTCTACTAAGCATTGATTTAAATACGAGCCTAGCAAGGAGAATGTGAGGCATTACTTCACATCACTAATAAGTGAGTCTAGCCACCCGCCCAGCATTAGGATGCCCACAAAACTCCGAGGCTGAATCCTCACCCGACTCCTCCACTCCTCACTGTTTCCTGAGTTCCCCAGTGCTGGGTGGTGTAAGTTCCTGCAGACTCTGGTGTTTCAGAGTTTTATTGCTTTTCTGGTTCCACCAAGACCTTTCCCTGATGCTGAGAGTTTTCAGTAGTTGCCAAAGGAAGTCTCTCCACGAGCTTTGTGAATATGGGTTTAACCCATTCAACCTATAGCATAAGACAGTGGCCCCCAAAGGCTAGAGTTTCAGAGGCTAGGACTTGAAATGCAACCAAAGCCCAAGTCTCTGTGTCTCAATTTACACCACTGGTTACTATGATTACAAGGATTCCTGCTTCCCTCCCTACCCATTTCCCTTGCTAGAGTCTGGCTGAACAGGGCACCTCTTCAGGACCAAAGGGCCCTGACATCCCGCTGCCTTCCTCTCCCTTCATTTTTACCACTGAAGCATGTGAAGGATGTGGAGGGAGCCCTTAGCAGCTTGAAATTTGCAAGGTAAAAACGTAGTCCCATCTGTGTGAGATGATGACCAATGAGGCTTTCACCACAGTGCTTCACTGACCTGTCCACAGAACCTCTGGAGGGCAAGAAAGGATAGAGCAGGTCTAGGACAGAGCATCCCTTATCAGTTGCCGCCTTATACACACCATCCTGAATGTCTGTCCATTAAGAGTGAGTGGGGGCCAGACACAAGGGCTCACACTTGTAATCTCAGCACTTTGAGAGGCTGAGGTGGGCTGATCACTTGAGATCAGGAGTTCGAGACCAACCTGGCTGATATGGTGAAACCCTGTCTCTACTAAAAAAAAAAAAAAAAAAAAAATTAGCCGGGCATGGTGGCATGCACCTGTAATCCCAGCTACTTGGGAGGTTGAAGCAGGAGAATCACTTGAACCCAGGAGGCAGAGGTTGCAGTGAGCAGAGATGGTGCCACTGTACTTCAGCTGGGTGACAGAGTGACACGCCATCTCAAAAAAATAAAGAAAAAAGAAAAAAAATAAGTGTATAAATGTGGAAGGGAATGCTGAGCTCCAGGTGAGAATCCAGGCCTGTCGACAACTTGATTTCAACTTTGTGAGAGACCTTGAGCAGAGAACCCGGTTCACTGTGCCCAGACCTCTAACCTACGGAAACTGTGAGATTACAAGAGGGTGTTGTTTTAAGCCACAAAGTTCATGGTAATTTGTTACACAGCCATAGAAAACGGATACACTCACCTTGGCGCTTGATCATATCACATCAGTTTGAAGTTAGGGCCGGCTGTAGGTCTGTTTCTGTGTAGCTTGGTCATCTTTAGCCTTTTCCCTCAGATACTTCTTATGTGTCTCTCCATTTTCAGCTTTGCATTGTCTTTCTATCAATATGCTCTCGCCTCTTGGCTCATTATCCTGCTCTGAAACAACTGTGAAATCCTCAGTTCATCCAGTGCTCCTCAGCCTCCCATCTGCTGGGACCTGATAAGTTCTCTGTTTAATAGCCAATATGTTTGGCTGTGTCCCCACCCAAATCTCATCTTGAATTGTAGTTCCCATAATGCCCACCTGTTAGGGGAAGGACCCAGTGGGAGATAATTGAATTATGGTGGTGGTTTTCCCCATACTGTTCTCATCGTAGTGGATAAGTCCCACGAGATCTGATGGTTTTATAGTTTTATAAGGGGAAACCCCTGTTGCTTGGTTTTTCATTTTTTTTCTCGTCTACCACCAGGTAAGACATGCCTTTTGCCTTCCACTGTGATTGTGGGGCCTCCCCAGCCACATGGAACTGTGAGTCCATTAAACCTCTTTTGCTTCATAAATTACCCAGTCTTGGGTATGTCTTTATTAGCAGCATGAGAACAGACTAATACAATAGCCCAGCATCTGCATGCAGCTCAGCACAGCTTTGCTTTTCTCTGCTAGTCTTCATCTACACCATGCTCACAAGAAGTGCTCTTATGGATTGCCCAAGTCCGGAGGTTGCAAAGTTCTCTCAGCTATATTCCTTAAGGGTATCAAGGGGCTAGCATGCCTTGGAGTTCCACACAGAAGACAATCATTGGTAGAAATAGGAGCTGGGATTTCTCAATTAAAGTGAGATATATGAATGACTGACACCAATCATGAGGACAGTGAAAGTTCTTTAATGAACCAGTGGAATCTGCATAATGAGGTTTTACTGTATTTGATTTAAATTGCAGAAACTTTCTCCATGACCCGCACAAGTGTGTGATTAGTAGTTTCTAAATGAAAGAATGTGTGAATGAAGGAACCAAACAATTTACTCAATCAGCAATAGAATGATGGACCAGTAAGAATGGTACCTAACAAACACCAGCATCCATCAGTCTTTAATTATTGATGAAATTCAACTATTTAAATACAATTGTCAAAGATATTAGTTGCTGTTTCTACCTAGTTATTTCAATAAAATGGCTTTTAAAAATAGCATTTAATTGAGAGGGAGGACATGCTAACTTCTCTCTGCGAATGCTCGTAGGGAGAATAGCCAGTCCACAAGAGTGTAACTAGTAACTAGGCCGCTAGAGACACAGACACAGACATGGAGAAGGGGAGGAGGGTAAAGCACCCTACAGAAAAAAATTGGCCAGGTGAATATTGTCCCTGCAAAATTCCAATCCACAAAGTGATAACAAGCAACTTGAAATTTATGTATAAATATTTTATCATTCTCAAAAATTTGAAACAATCTAAATATTCATCAATGCAGAACCCGTTAGATAAACTTAGGTACATTTGAATGAAGTAGTAAACAGTCATTAAAAATAATAAGGATCTGTATTTATTGACACGAAAGGATTTTGTGACATATTGTTAAGTAAAAGGAAAGCAAATTAGAAAATATTATTTACAGAATAAGCATAAGGAAAAAAAGACTAGATGGCTATGTAACAAAAATGCTAACCGTGGCCATCTCTGGAGAGTGGAACTTGTAGGAGGGGTGACCATACATCCGGGTCTGCCAGGTACAGTCTAATTTTAAGAACACTCTGCTTCATTCTGCAAAGTGTTCCTGTCTGTGTGATAAATTGTATGGTCACCTTAGCTATTGGTAGTTTTACTTTATGCTTGTATTTTTATATTTTAGCATGCTTTCTTTTTAAAAATCAATTAGGTAGGCCCAAAAGTAATGGTGACTTTCGCCATTACTTTTGATCTGCTGTCCAATGTTGTACCTCTGAGCTCCACCCGCTCCTTTTGCCATTACTTTTAATAGCTATTTTCATTTTTGAGGGGAAAGCACTTTATCATTTTCATTTCTCAGTCATTTAAATGGACTGTCTTCCAGGTTAATCCAAATTATGCATTTTGGCTAAATTCCATGGTGTCTTCTAAACACCAGGCACTGTGCTAGATGCAGGGGATACAAGAATAAATTCAGCAGTCCCCATTCTCCATAGCTGGAGGAGTAAGCACCACAGACCACTGTCCATGTGCCAGGCTAATCACTACATGAATTATCTCATTTGACCCTCATGACAACTCAGAGGTGAGTACTATCATTATTTCCTTTTTATAAGTAAGTACTAAAGAGGTTACACTACTTGCTCAAGGTTGCATAGCCAGATTTAAATCCAAGCTATCCGCTCATGTCTTAATTTGAGCATGCGGCCAGGGGGTATAGACAGTGGGGAGTAATAGGTAAATGCAATACCTATTGTATTGTATCACGGAAAGTCCTATGATAAAAGTAGGCAATGAGGGCTATGAGAGCACCCAGGCTGGACAGGTCACCCAGCCCAGGAAGACAGAAGTTGGGGCTCTTGAAGGATGAGCAGAATGAGGATGTAGAGAGCGTGAGTTGGGGGAATGTGCCAGACAGAGGCAATAGAACAGTATTGCTGGAGTCTTCAGGGAGTGGCAGGTAATAGGCGTTGGCAACCTGTAAAATGCAAAGGAGGAACAGGGATACCAGGCTGGTCCATGGAGGGTTTGATGTGCCCACTATGGAGTCTCGTCTGTGCCCGGGAGACAATGGGTCACTGGCAAAGGATGCCAGAAAGGGTCCTTCTTTTTTAATTTTTAAATATTTATTTTTTTAATTTGTTATTGAGACAGGGTCTTGCCATGTTGCCCAGGCTAATCTTGAATTCCTGGGCTCAAGCAATCCTCCTGACTCAGCCTCCCCAAGTGCTAGGATTACAGGTGTGAGCCACCACATCCAACCCCAAACAGGGCCCTTCTACAGCTGATGCTGGAGGCCATATGAAGGAACACTAGAGTGGCTGGACAGATCAGGGAGCCTCTACCACATAATCATAGGAGGATTTACTGTGACACTTCTGCAGCTGAAGTTTCAGGGACCACCACCAGTAGAGGCCCCTTCCAGGATTTATTTCTAATTTTGTATCCATAGTTTTGTAGCCTTTCTCTTATAAGCCCTCTACCAAAACTGGTTAAGCTCCAGGCCCCCAAAATCTAGATCTGCCCCCGTGAATAGTTATTGTTTTCTTATGCCAGTTTCCAATTCCCAGCACTGTAGTAAAATTCATCTTCTTTAAATTCCTCTTTTGACTTTAGTTTCTCTTCCTCTTTTTTGAAATAAATACCTTGTTTTTCTTAATATCCTAATCTATTCTTATCTTCTTGCTTTCATTTTGCCACCTAGTTATATTTGTTACTGTCAAACTTCTGCTGCTTTTCATACCATTTCTCTCTCTCTGTTGCACCTCATAATATTTTAAAGTGTAAATAACAACAGAGTCTGGTGAAATGGAAATAGAATAATGCCATACAGACCCCATCCATCATGGAGCAGAGCCTTCTGCCAGCAAAGACTTTCCCTGCAAGGCCCCTCTGCCCCTATTGCTAAACCTCTGACCAGCTTCTCCTCTCTCTGGGGTTCTCCCTTCCCGCTTACCTTCTGCTAATTTACCTTTCTTTTCTGCTAATTTACCTTACCACTCCTTTCTCTTAGCCTCTGACAGGCCTGAGGTCACAGCCCCAGGTCTTTCCTTCAAAGTCAAGCTTTGTCTTCTCAATGTGATGCCCACTAGGCACTAGCAAATAGGGTGATTACAACAGGGTCCCCAAAGCATGGGGCCTTTGGAGAGTACCGTGCGATGGGCATTGAAGAAGGAAGCAGAAGGGGGCAATCACTATGCGATATACATATATGAGTCAATATGCAGATCTTGCCCCTGAATTCTGCTGCTCAAGCCGGCCCTGTTGCTCATCCTCAGTGTTGGAGGACACCAGTTCTGTCACTATCTGTGTCCTTCCCACCCTCCCCAGACCCATACTTTCAGAGCCTTCTGGAAGCATCCTGACTTAAATATTTAGCACCTATGACCATGCAGCCAACTATGCAACCAATTAGGCATCCTCATCAGCAGATTAGTGAATGTGGTCACCTAACCCATATTTCAGAACATGAACCCCTTGAGGGCGTGGCTGGTTAGTCCTCTTGGCTCTCTAGAACTGCCTCGCCTGGAACTCAGTAAGTATTTGCTGTATAAATGAAAACCTGCCAAGGAGATAACATGACCTCCAAATGTGCCTTTCACCTTCCTGGCTCACACATGTTGCCCACTTCCTGGATGGTCCTCCCATCTTCCTCTCCCTCTCCATCTCAGCCTTGCATGATGTGCCTTCCTGTGTCCTTGCCAGCTGAAAAAGCAGGGCCAAGAGCAGGAGAGACATGCACAGCATCACCTTAGTAACAAGTTCTAGGCCACTGAGTCTCCCAGCAGGGTCAAACACTCTTCCATTTCTGAGTGCATTTTTCACCCTCCCAAGTCAAAGCAGCCAAATAAATGGCCACAGGCCCATACTGAGAATGTCAGATCCATCAATAGCAATTTAAGAGTCTCACTTAAAAACTGGATGGTTGGTCCACAGAACTGGCAGGATTCTTGCACAGGCTACTGAAAATCAATGTCAGCACATGTATCATGATGCCACATTGGTTGCAGTTAGAAAGATGTGTAGGCAGGAAGGTCGTGGGTCTCACCCAGGAAAAGTCAGTGGCTAGGCTTTCAAGAGACCTCAGGGCTTGGACTGGCCTTGATGAATATATCACTGTCCAACATCAGATCTTCAACTTCGCAGTATCCGAAATGAACTTGCTCAACAAACCCAGAGATGATCAGACTTTCTTTTTTTTCTTTTTTTTTTCTTTGAGACGGAGTCTCGCTCTGTCACCCAGGCTGGAGTGCAGTGACGCAATCTCAGCTCACTGCAAGCTTCACCTCCCGGGTTCACGCCATTCTCCTGCCTCAGCCTCCCGAGTAGCTGGGACTACAGGTGCCAGCCACCACACCCGGCTAATTTTTGTATTTTTAGTGAAGACAGGGTTTCACCGTGTTAGCCAGGATGGTCTCGATCTCCTGACCTTGTGATCCGCCCACCTCGACCTCCCAAAGTGTTGGGATTACAGGCCCGCCTCGACCTCCCAAAGTGTTGGGATTAGTATCTACAGATACTAATTGGCCAAGTTTTCTGGATCCAGTTTTTCAGTGACGACCTCCTCCACTACCTACACATTCCTTTTTCTTTTTTGTAACATCTTTATGGAGCTATAAGCCACCGTGCCCGGCCAATCAGACTTTCAATGGTAAACTCCAGCTAACTAAACTCACAAAAGACTCAAATATAAATCAGAATACTAGTTCATTCTTTTTACACGGCTTATTTCTTTCCAGAAGCCAGAAAGTTTCAATTTCCCAACCCAAGCTCCACCCCTTCCCTGTGTCATGCTGAACTAATAATCTGAAGATTTCTTGGTGCAATAGAAACAGAGCACAAGGAAATGGGAGGTCTTGAGCCTTATTTTGTCCTCAGCAGAAAATCCTTCTCAAGGGAGAAGAAGCCCCATCCTACTCTTCTCTACAGATACTAATTGGCCAAGTTTTCTGGATCCAGTTTTTCAGTGACGACCTCCTCCACTACCTACACATTCCTTTTTCTTTTTTGTAACAGCTTTATGGAGCTATAAGTCACGTACCATACACTTCACCTATTTAAAGTATACAATTCAATACTTTTCAGTATATTTGCAGAGTTGTGCAGCTACCAGCACAATAAATTTTTGAACATTTTCATCACCTCAAAAAGAAACCCTGTGTCCTTTAGCTATCACCCCCCACTTTTTCCATCCACCTCCTCCCCCAGCCCTAACCAACCAGTGATCTACTTTCTGCCCCTAACTATTTGCCTATTCAGGACATTTCATATGGTCTCTGTGCCTGGCTTCTTTCACTTAACACACGATTTTCAAGGTTCATCGATGTTGTAGCCTGAATCGGGATTTCCTTCCTTTCTATGGCCGAATAATATTCCATTCTATATATATGCCGCATTTTGCTCATCTATTCATCAGTTGATAGAAATTTGGGTTGCTTCCACCTTTTGCTTTTGGCTATTAGGAATAATGCTGCTATACACATTCAGGTACAAGTTTTGTGTGGACATATGCTTTTATCTCTCTTGGGTATACATCTAGGAGTAAAACTCCTGGGTCACATGGCAACTTTATGTTTAACTTCTTCAGGAACTGCTGAACTGTTTTCCAAAGTAGTTGCACCATTTTGCATTCCTACCAACAATGTATGAGGTTCTGATTTCTCCACATTCTCGTCAACACTTGACTAACTTTCTGATTACAGCCATATATAGCCACTGGGCATAAAATGCTCTCTCATGGTTTTGATTTTCATTTCCCTGATGTTAAGCATCTTTTCATGTGCTTATTGGCCATTTGTACATCTTTGGAGAAATGTCTATTCTGATCATTTTTTAATTGGGTTATTTTCTTTTTATTATTGAGTTGTGATAGTTCTCTATGTGCTCTAAATACAAGCCACTTATCAGACATGTATTCTTTTTCACATGTGTTAATGGCTCTGGATAACATATTAAGGTATTGTCTCCTCCCCCTTACCTGTCTATTCTTGGTTTAAAACTCAAGTGTTTTTAGACTTTAATATTTCTGGCATTGAACTAAGTTGATAAACACTGTGTGTGTGTTTCCTGCTCCTCCATGCCTGTTATGGTTTGGCTGCATCCCCACCCAGATCTCACCTTGAATGTATTCCCCACAATCCCCACATGTTGTGGGAGAGACCTGGCAGGAGGTAATTGAATCGTGGGGGTGGTTCCCCCATGCTGTTCTCTTGATAGTGAGTTCTCATGAGATCTGATGGTTTTATAAGCACCTGGCATTTCCCCTGCTGGCACTTCTCCTTCCTGCCACCCTGTGAAGAAGGTGCTTTCTTCCCCTTCACCTTCCACCATGATTCTAAGTTTCCTGAGGCCTTCTCAACCATGTAGAACTGTGAGTCAATTAAACCTCTTTCCTTTATAATTACCCAGTCTCAGATATTTTCCTTATAACAATGTGGGAACGAACTAATACAATACCCAAAAGCTGGAGAGAAGGCAATGGTGTACATTATGATGGTGATGACTTGTTAAAGAGCATCCTGAGGTCACTTCTATGTAGTTATGGTAAGTAAATAGACAAGGGAAGAACTGACGGGAAGAATAAAAAACTAGAGGAGGCAGCCGGGCACAGTGACTCACGCCTGTAATCCCAGAACTTTGGGAGGTCTAGGCGGGTGGATCACCTGAGGTCAAGAGTTCAAGACCAGCATGGCCAACATGGCAAAACCCTGTCTCTACCAAAAATATAAAAAATTAGCCAGGTGTGGTGGTGCACTTCTGTAATCCCAGCTACTTGGGAGGCTGAGGCAGGAGAATTGCTTGAACCTGGGGGGCAGAGGTTACAGTAAGCCAAGATCGTGCCATTGCATTCCAGCCTAGGCAACAGAGCAAGACTCCATCTCAAAAAAAAAAAAAAAAATCAGCTGAGCAGGACCTTCAAAATGATCAAGCCCAGTGGTTCGCAAAGTGCAATCCATGCATCTGCAGACTCCACTTTGAGACCCCAAGACCTGATGGTACCCAAGACATTTTCAGGGTCATCTGAGAGGTCAAAAATTATTTCATAATAATACTAAGACATTATTTGTCTTTTTCACTGTGATGACATTTTCACTAATGATATGAAAACAATGGTGAACAAAATGGCTCATACCTTAGCATGAATCAAAGCAATGGCACTAAACCGTACCGGTGGTCATCATAGGAGCAGTTACGAAGAAAACAGCCAGTGTCCCCGAAAAATGTCCTTGATGAAGCAATAAAAATTTTTAATTGTATTAAATCTCAACCCTTGAGTTAATATTTAGTGGGACAAAATGGGGAGAATAAATAGAGCATCTGCCGCATTCCAGGACAAAGATCCTGAGTGAAAGTACTTGTGCAATTGTTTAGTTGAAAGCCAAACCAGTCATTTTTTTCATGCAACTTTATTTTTATGTGAAAGAACAACTGACAAAGAGTCATTCTTCAGACTAGGGTATGAGGCAGAGATTTTCTCCAAAATAACTAAGTGTATCTGTTCACTCAAGGAAAACAATTGACAGTATTTGTTGCCAATGATAAAACTCAAGCTTTCAAATAAAATTTTGAAGCTGGAAAATTTGTCCTTGCCATAATGTGCTTAATAGCTTCCCAATACTTAGTAACTTTCTGGATAAGGTTTGTGGTGATAGTAACAAATGTGATTTTTAAATGTTGTATATTTGGTATTGTATATGTGATATTGTATAATGGAATGTGTCCACAATTCAAATATTTGCTTAACTCTGTGAACTAATATTTTCCAAATGATGAACACACAATGTTATAAAATCATAAATGGGGACCAGGCACAGTGGCTTCTGCCTGTAATACCAGCACTTTGGGAGGCCAAGGTGGGGGGATCATGAGGTCAGGAGATTGAGACCATCCTGGCTAACACGGTGAAACCCCATCTCTACTAAAAATACAAAAAATTAGCCGGGCGTGGTGGCAGGTGCCTGTAGTCCCAGTTACTCGGGAGGCTGAGGGAGGAGAATTGCTTGAGCCCAGGAGGCGGAGGTTGCAGTGAGCCGAGATCATGCCATTGCATGCCAGCCTTGGTGACAGAGCGAGACTCCGTCTCAAAAAAAAAAAAAAAAAAAAAAAATCATTAATGGCCAGGCACAGTGGCTCCTGCCTGTAATCCCAGCACTTTGGGAGGCTGAGGTGGGCAGATCACCAGAGGTCAGGAGTTCAAGACCAGCTTGGCAAACATGGTAAAACCCCATCTCTACTAAAAATACAAAAAATTAGTCGGGTGTGGTGGCACACATCTGTAGTCCCAGCTACTCAGGAGGGGAGGAGGGAGGAGAATCACTTGAATCCAGGAGGCAGAGGTTGTAGGGAGCCGAAATGGTGCCATTGCACTCTAGCCTGCGTGACAGAGTGACACTCCATCTCAAAAAAAAAAAAAAGAGAGAGAGACTAGCTTTTCTTGGACTGCATTTTGAGAAATGCTGACCTAGTACTACCTCCTCATTTTGCAGAGGAAACTGAATTGGGACATTCTAGAAGTTTCCTAAATCCTAATCACAGAGAACTATCAGAGAAATAGTGCCATAAATTATACTACTAATTGGTGGCTATATAGAGACTAGGACTCAGGTGTTCAGACTGCCAATCTAGCCAGACATGGTGGTCCCAGCTACTCGGGAGGCTGAAGTAAGAGTTTTGCTTGAGCCTGGGAGGCAGAGGTTGCAGTGAGCCCACATCAAGCCACTGCACTCCAGTCTGGGCAACAAAGTAAGACTCTGTCAAAAAAAAAAAAAAAAAGGAAACAAGGGAAGGAAGAAAGGAAGGGAGGGAGGGAACAAATAGACTATAGGTCGAGTACGGTGGCTCACCCCTGTAATCCCAGCACTTTGGGAGGCCGAGGCAGGCAGATTACCTGAGGTCAGGAGTTCAAGACCAGCCTGGCCAACATGGCAAAACCCCATCTCTACTAAAAATATAAAAATTTGCCAGGCGTGGTGGGGCATGCCTGTAAGCCCAGCTACTCAGGAGGCTGAGGCACGAGAATTGCTTGAACCTGGGAGGTGGAGGTTGCAATGAGCCGAGATCGCACCACTGCACTCCAGCCTGGGCCACAGAGTGAGACTCTGTTTCAAAAAAACAAAACAACCAAAAAAAACCACAGACTGTGAATCTAGCATTCTCTCATTCATTAGAACCTGGAAGGCTCCCCCATTCCCATCCTCACTGAAAGGGATTAGAGCACAAATTTCAGTTAATTTGCACCATCCAGGGTTTCTAATCTGTTACCTTTAAGAGATAATCCTACAAAATGCAGCAGAATGCAGATTCCAAAACCTGCAGAGATTACATTTTATGGGAGGGGAATTATCTCTGTAATCCAATTAACACAGCAAGCAACAGGGGAAAAACATAGGCTTTAGATTAGTGTTGTGGGGAGGAATTGGGACATTCTAGAAGTTAATTCATATTAACAGGTTCAAAAACCTCTGAAGTACATTTATAATTTCCTAAATCCTAATCATTAATCTGCATTGTGAACCAGTAGCTTTTGGAAAGAATATTACAGCTATGAATCGTGTGTTTTGTTTTGTTTTGTTTTGTTTTGTTTTGTTTGAGACCGAGTTTGCTCTTGTTGCCCAGGCTGGAGTGCAGTGGCACCATCTCTGCTCACTGCAATCTCCGCCTCCCAGATTCAAGCGACTCTCCTGCCTCAGCCTGCCGAGTAGCTGGGATTACAGGCTCCCGCCACCACGCGCGGCTAATTTTTTGTGTATTTTTAGTAGAGACGGGGTTTCATCGTGTTGACCAGTCTGGTCTCAAACACCCGACCTCAGGTAATCCGCTTGCCTCAGCCTCCCAAAGTGTTGGGATTACAGGCGTGAGCCACCGCACCCCGCCAAATCAAATGTTTTTAATGTTTGGAATTTTTTTTTTTTTTTTTTTTGAGACGGAGTCTTGCTCTCTCGCCCAGGCTGGAGTGCAGTGGCGCGATCTCGGTTCACTGCAAGCTCCGCCTCTGGGGTTCACGCCATTCTCTTGCCTCAGCCTCCTGAGTAGCTGGGACTACAGGCGCCCGCCACTGAGCCCGGCTAATTTTTTTTGTATTTTTAGTGGAGATCGGGTTTCCCCGTGGTCTCGATCTCCTGACTTCGTGATCCGCCCGTCTCGGCCTCCCAAAGTGCTGGGATTACAGGCGTGAGCCACCGTGCCTGGCCCGGAATTTTCTTTATTAATGTCCTAGTTTCCTTTGAAAGTTGAGTACATTTCTCCCTTTCAAATGATGAGTTTATAATTCACCACATTTCCCTCTTCATCTTGGCTGCCAGGAAGCTTTGAATCAGGTTAAACACACATCCAGATAATCAAATCAATATTTGGCGGGTGATTCCCAAATTTCTAGAGGTGGGAGATTATTTGTGTCATATAGGATTAGCTAAATAATCCTTCCCCTCTCAGTGGGTCATTTTTGTCATCTGTTGAGTCAAAATGAAATGGCCACTACCAAATTCCCCTTACAATCTTCCCAGGTCTCCAGGCAACTTCCTGTCTAAGTTCATGGTCCTAGCTGCTGAGCATCAAGGTGTCCATCAGATGGTTACTCTGCCTTCCCTTTCAGTATCTCCTATGCTAATATGATCAATAATTATGCAGAGGGCAATAATATTAAACTGCTTTTATCCCCTGAAGGAAATGCTTATGTGCTCAGGATTGCCTGCATTTTCTGAGTATATTCCAAAATCTCTGAAGATTTTATTCATGCAAGATAAGTGTGACCTTCAACTAAACTCAAATCTATAATTTAAAGTGGCCTCTTTGACTCAAAATCCTCTCCATTTCAATGCCAAATGGATCATCAGCTGCTCTCCAAGTAATACTCGCTCCAGTGGAAGGTTCCAGCTACTGATCGACACACATTTTTGCATTTCTACTCACAGACTTAAGTTCTGCTCTCCAATATGTGACTGTAGCTTAATTGACGGAGGAATGCAAAAAGAGATTTGGAGGCGTCTGACTACTGTCGACTCATTGACTTCCCTCAGAGAATTCTTTCACTTGTCTTTTAAATTTTCCTTTCTTGTCAAAATTGCAGGTGCAGATAAATGCTGGAATCTTATTTCAATCAGAAAGTGCCAAGAACAAGAAAAGATGGAGAATTTTGATTGTCGTTGAGGACAGAGCCTCAAACAGCTGGAGGCCTTCCATTCTCTTTTAGCTTCCATCCATCTAAGAAAAAAAAATGCACCAAGGATTTCACTCAATTTGTGCAGAAAGATGAGGAAATTCACACTGAAATGAAGAACTGCATTCCCAAAATAGCGTTAACCTAGAACAGCACTGATGAGGGAATAAGAGACCTTGGATGTGGTGGGTCCAACCTTTGGTAAAAGGTCCAGGGGATGCCCCAGGAGGGATTCCTGTGTGACAGTTAGCTGATGATACATTGGCCTTTCAGGGAAGCTTAGAGCCAGCTTAGGGATTCTCACCTCAGCCAGATTTTCTTTCTCCAGACAAATGTGTATTTCAGACAACTTCTAAGTAAATCTGGAAATGATTATGAAAAAGGAAAAATAAAATCCAACAAAAGCCTCTGACTTAGTTATCATTCAGAGTCTCTCCTCCAGGGTGGGTCTAACCATCTCTCCCAGGGTCCACACCAGAGCCTGCCCATAGACTTGCTGTGGTGGGTGTTTTAGGGATTTGAAAGGTTCTGTTTCCATGCTGTCTCCCAACTACTCTGGACCCAGGTCCTCAGATCAGGGACTGTGTGTGGTGGCTTATATATCTCCAGCCTCTGGCCCAACTGCTAGCATATAGTAGATGCTCAATAATGAACTGAAGGCTGGGCACCGTGGCTCACATCTGTAATCCCAGAACTTTGGGAGGCCGAGGTAGGAGGATGGCTTAAGCCCAGGAGCTTGAGACCAGCTTGGGCAACATAGGGAGACCCCATCTCTACAAAAAAAAAAAATGTAAATTAGCCAGGCATGGGGGCATGTGCCTGTAGTTCCAGCTACCTGGGTGGCTGAGGCAGGAGGATCAAGGCTGCCTCGAGGTGTGATCACACCATTGCATTCCAGCCTGGGTGACAGCAAGACCCTGTCTCAAAAAAAAAAAAAACAAAAAAACAAAAAAAAGCAAATGTAGCTCTTTGGTGAATATTTATTTATGTACAAAAACACCAGAATCGGCCAAGTGCGGTGGCTCATGCCTGTACTCCCGGCACTTTGGGAGTCCGAGGCAGGCAGATCATAAGGTCAGGAGATCGAGGCCATCCTGGCTAACATGGTGAAACCCCATCTCTACTAAAACACAAAAAATTAGCCAGTCGTGGTGGCGGGCACCTGTAGTCCCAGCTACGCAGGAGGCTGAGGCAGAAGAATGGCGTGAACCTGGGAGGCAGAGATTGCAGTGAGCCGAGATCGCGCCACTGCACTCCAGCCTGGGCGACAGAGCGAGAATCTGTCTCAAAAAAAAAAAAAAAAAAAAACCCACCAGAATCTGTCCCCAGGCCAAACGTTAATCTTTCCCCATTTCTGGTCCTAATTTCCCCTCTCCCCCAACTTTAGATATACTCTTAGATATGCACTGTCTAATACGGTGGCCACCAGCCATGTGTGGCCATTGAGCACTGGAACTGTGGCTAGTCAGAATTGAGATGTGCTGAAATATATACAGACCCTCAAAAAGTTAGTGGAGGGAAAATGGAATATAAACTGTTTCATTAACAATATTAATACTAACTACATGTTGAAATGATTTTGGATATATTGGGTTAAATAAAATATATTATAAAAATTAATTTCACCCATTTCCTTTTACTTTTTAAAAATGTAGCTTCGGGCTCACGCCTATAATCCCAGCACTTTGGGAGGCCAAGAAGGGAGGGTTGCTTAAGCCCAGGAGTTAGAGACCAGCCTGGCAACAAAGCAAGATGTTGCCTCTACAAAAAAAAAAAATTAGCTGGGTATGGTGGTGCATGCCTGTGGTCCCAGCTGCAAGGGAGGCTGAGGCAGGAGGATTGCTTGAGTTCAGGAGGTCGAGGCTGCAGTGAGCCATGATCATGCCACTGCACTCCAGCCTGGACAACAGGGTGAGACATCATCTCAAAAAAAAAAAAAAAATACAGCCAGCATGGTAGCTCATGCCTGTAATCCCAGCACTTTGGGAGGCCAAGACAGGAGGATTACTTGAGACCAGGAGTTCAAGACCAGCCTGGGCAACATAGCAAGACTACTTCTCTATACAAAAATAATAATAAACAAAATAAATAAAAATGTATCCTCTAGAAAAGTTTAAATAACCTTTGTAGTTTGCATCGTATTTCTACTGGGCTATACTGGCTCATACCTTACCTGGCTCCCATTCAGACCCGGCAGAGTCTACTGTGCCCCCCACTGACTTGACAAACCTAGAATCAGATCTGACATCCATAAACAGCTCCAGAAAGCGCCAGAAGCTAGTCGCAGAAGGACACTCCAATCTTGCCTCCGGGCCACATCGTGCACCCAGCAGGTCCCCGTGTAGGACGTGCTTTGCTGCCCTCTGCTGGCCGCGTCCCACTTCCCACAGTCCCCAGGCACTGGCCTCTCCTGCTGCACCCTGGGAGCTGTTCTCACACTTCTCCTCTGCTTCCCTCTTCCCTTTTGATAGCACTGTTTTTAAGAGATAAGGTGGCAAAGAAAAGGGAGACTGCATCTTTTCAAAAGGAAAACATGATCTGGAAGAAGCAGTTTCTTTTTTAGATCATTATATATTTCTTTCAAAAACATAAAGGTATCCTGTAGTGTTCTTCACACTTCATTCATGACTTGTATCCTGTGGGGCATTTGTTAAATATACAAATTACCAGGCCTCTCTGCTGCAAATTCTGGGTCAGTAGGTAAACAGTTGCAAGCCCAGGAATCTGTGTTTAACAAGCTCCACAGGTGATTCTTGTCTCCCCTCCCTGGAGGAAGTTTGAGAAATACAGCTAGGAAGCTGTGCATCTTGAATGTGGAGATGCTCAACTGGCCACGTGGGACCTTGTTAAATCCTGATTCTGATCCAGTAGGTCCCAGTTGAGGCCTGATAGCCCACACCTGTAACAGGCTTCCAGCTGCTGCTGCTGCTGGTACTGCTGCCTAGGGCCACGCTTTGAGTAGCAGGGTTGTAGTTATGTGAGGTCCACACCCTTAGCTGTAGCCTTAACTAAGCATACCCGTGCTATTTAGAATCATTAAGCACTCTTGCTGCCCACCACTCCTGCCAAGGCTGCTCTACAGAGCAAACTCGAATGATTTCTTTTGTCTGGAAAAGCAAGGATGCCCCCTTTTGACAGCTCAAAATATTTTCTGTAAAATGCCTGGAGAGGAATAGCAGATATATTTTCTCCCAAAACAAAGTCTTTTAAATCCTTATTGGTTAGAAAGAATTCATTTATCTAATAAACTGTGTAGCCCTGTCTATTGAAACCATGTAGAGACCCTGGCCATTTACACTACAAACATGATAGGGAGTGACTCAGCGCCACTATCTAAGAGGGTAACCTCTGAAGATTGTCCTGAAGATGAACCACGCAGGGATAGCTGGGGCTTGGGAAGTGAGCAGTTGCTTTTGAGACCTGTCTGTAGTGTCCAATCTTTAAACTCAAGCTTCTGTCTTTAATTTCCTAACCCTTTCCTGCACTGCTTTCCAGCAAACATTTTTACTGCTGTCAGATTGAATAGTTATGCTGGCTCAGGTTGTCACTGCTCCTAACTGTGCCCTGTGATTCTCTGGAAGTTTGCGGGGAAAGGTAGTGGATGGGAAGGGACTCTATTGTATCACCTTTAATTAAACTCTGCATTTGAAACTTTCTCTTTTTAAAGATGAACTTTGGATTTACCCAAGGTTATGCCTTAATTTCCCAAGACGTTATGAGACTGCATCATAAACTGTGCGATTTCCAGACACCGATGAAACTGCATTCATGAAACAGAGCCCTTTTAGGGGGGAAATCTTAAATGATCAAAATGTAACATACGCACTAGTGTATAAAAATTATCTGACCATTCTGTTTCTGGCTTAATTTCCAAGAGCTCAGAATATGAGTCTAACTTCTATCTACACAGCTTACATGATGGCAGATCGGTGCTAACGGAGTTATTTGTTTTCTTTTGTCTTGTTTGAAGGCCAAGGATATAATACATCTTTACAGTTAATACCTTCCGATCCTCACCCCTGAATTTTCAAAATACTCCTTCGATAGTTAGCTATATTGCTCCCATTAAAGTCAAATTTCCTTAGATGAGAAAGTCACTGAATGCCTAATTACACATGCAATGCTGGAAAAAAATATTAAGACTGCATTTACATTGCCAGCTTTCTTTTCCCATTACACAACAGAAGATTTATCCTTTCATCTTGTACATGAGCATTGCTCTTGCAAGCTTGTGATTCCATGTAACATATATTAGTATATCATTCACTATTAGCACCAACCTTGACAATCTGGAAGTTATGCCTCTCTCAATGTTATATATAGTCTTTCTTCTGAGCTAGAAACAAACCAAACCAAAAATAATCACCAAATCCCACATCCTGGCTGTCACTTACCCAGACAGAGTGACATTGCAACATCCCAGGGCCCCACAGATCTCCTGTGAGCTGTGTGGATTCCTGCCACGGGCTGCACCCACGTAGCTATCAAATGCAGTTCACTGGCAGAAAGCCCATTTAAACCTTTCTCCAGTGGTATGCTCAGGGTTTTTTTCTGGACAGGTTTCTTCTGCCTGTGGAAATAAGTGAGTACTCAGTGATCAGTCACTATCCAAGGATCAATCTATTTCCTACCGAAAGTGACCCAGCAACGCGTGTAATACCTGTGTATGTACCTCTGACTATGTTAATTTTCAAACGCTTAGACTGAAATGTTCATGCAGTTTGAACAGAAGCAAAGCCCAATACCTGCATTCTCAAACTCCAAGGTCAGAAAGTAACTAAAGAAAAACTGCAACCTTTAATTGGGCTGCTGCCAAGGCCTCAGGTGTGTGGGTGTCACCTGGTTTTCCCAGATGTCAGCAGACAGACAGGATTTGATAGATAGATAACTTAGTCCACAACTCTTGGGAACCGCTACTGCAATGCTTGGATTGCCTACCAATTCACATTGCTAGCAGGTTCCCAATAAACGCAACTGACAGACTGTCAAGCGGTGAGGCAGGTCTACTGGGGGAGCAATCTGCTGAGTGGCCCAGCAAACGTCATCATGTCACGCAGAGCCTCAACAACTCATTTGGGGAGTGATCCAGCTTCCAGCCTTGTGCCTCCCGCGATTCTGCCAGGAGAAACCAAGTCAGGACAATTCAGTGCCCTGAACACTGGCATGAGAGGACAGGGGCTGCAGACTGGGGCCTGAGAGTTCTCCGCCTCTCATAGCTGCTGTCACACATGGCCCCAGCTCTCACTTCCCAGGCTCCTCATGTGAGTTCTATGATTGTAAGAGTGGGAGTAACAGGCGAAACCCCAGGAGAGTCTTCCTGGGATTCAAAGAGTAGGAAGAAACCTCCTGTTAGGTGACACCAGCCAACACTGTCTCCTTAGAACCTGGGCATCAGCTCATAGCCCCTTTACAAGGACACATGCCCCAGGGACAGATTCACTAAGTCCCTGGGGTCCTTCTCAGGCCTGGGGCTGTGCCTCCCTAGAGTGACATTCATGACCCCTGCCCAGAGAGCCAATTTGAGAACCGCTATGCCACAAGAGTGACAAAGGCAAATAACATATCAATATTTTTGTGCAAATACAGTTGTTTCAACCTCCTGGACCTCCTGAAAAGGTCTTAGGAACTCCCAGAGGTCTGTGGACCATACTTGGACAATCCCTGACCTGTCTCATGATTCTGCCCTTTTTTTTTAGAGATGGAGTTTTTCTCTTATCACCCAGGCTGGAGTGCAATGGCACGATCTCAGCTCACCACAACCTCCGCCTCCTGGATTCAAGCAATTCTCCTGTCTCAGCCTCCGGAGTAGTTGGGATTGCAGGCATGCGCCACCACGCCCTGCTAATTTTTTGTATTTTTAGTAGAAATGGGGTTTCTCCATGTTGGTCAGGCTGATCTTGAACTGCTGACCTCATGGGCTCCGCCCCCCTCGGCCTCCTAAAGTGCTAGGATTACAGGAGTGAGCCACCGCGCCCGGCCATGATTCTGCTTTTATCACCTTGTCTCGTGTATTTGTTTGTCTACTTGGCATCCCCGCCACCTGGCTATAAGCCCTATAAGAGCAATGACTTGGCCTTTTGCTCCCTTGTAACCACAATTTCAGGAGTGAAAAAGAATGCTTGGAGCATATATGTACATAGTAAGTGTTTGTTACATGAATGAGTAAATGACTGGGGTGATGTAGCAAAATAGACCCTCCTAGGACCAGCACCAGGATTTCTGTGATCACACAGGTAGAGCACATTACGTAGCACCTGCAGGACATGCGGTCTGCACTCAATACCTTTACTCTCCATCTTGGCTGAGAGACTGCTTGCCGATAGACTGAATCCTCCCATTCCCGACAGCCTTCATTGGCCAGGTCATGGCTAGGGATCTGGGTTCTTGCAGCCCTTTCTCAAGGAAAGATCCCAAAGAAATCCTGGCTGCTCCTCAAGCACAAAGTACACCCCCGAAATAGGAGTGTGGCAAAAATTCCTCCTTCCCGCAGTTGGTGTCTTTCCGAACTCAACCAATGTCCAAGTCCCCCAGTGCTGACTGCAGTTGGCTCGAGTCAACCGCTGCTTAATCTGAATCTCAGTGTGAAGCCAAGAAGGGAATTAGCAGAGCCAGAAGATGAAGTCATTAAGGTCTGGTCTTATACAAATGTTTTTAAAAGTTAGTTTTATGGGATCTTTCCTGATTGGCATGTCCTTCCCAGTCTACACACATTTTCCTGACAGAATGTCCCTCTGCACTCCCTAAATCTACAATACAGGCAGGTCACTCTTCCTCTGTCTTACCCGCTCTGGCCAATTCACATCAGACAATGGTAAAAATAAAACAAAATACAGGGAGGACATGTACTCTGATCACAGAGCTCTCTTAGCAGGTGTGAGTTTTGCTTTGTAGACTCAGGATGAAAAAAATGCCACATTGATTTTCTAGGCACTCATCCTGTCCGGTGGGATATTCAGCACAGGTGTCATGATGACACCCTCTCCCTGGCAATGGCCACAGTGGTCATTACTTGGAGGAGCTGTCTCCAGGGGAATGAGGACCTCAAGGAAGCAGGGAGCTATCTTGCTTGTTTCTTTATTTTCTTTTTTCTTTTTCTTTTCTTTTCTTTTTTTTTTTTTTTTTTTTTTTTTTTTTTTTTGAGACAGAGTCTCCTGGGTTCAAGTGATTCTGCTGCCTCAGCCTCCCTAGTAGCTGGCATTACAGGCACCCGCCACCATGCTTGGCTAATTTTTGTATTTCTAGTAGAGACGGGGTTTCACCATGTTGGCCAGGCTGGTCTCAAACTCCTGACCTCAAGTGATCCATCTGCCTCAGCCTCCCAAAGTGCTGGGATTACAGGCGTGAGCCACTGCGCCCGGCCAGAAGCAGGCAGCTATCTAAGGAGATGGAGACTGATGAGGAAGGGGGCTTCTTTTAGATAGGATAGCCAGAGAAGACTTCTTTGAGGAGATGGCATTTAAGCAGATATGTGAATGACATAAAGATCTTCAAGAAAAGCATCAGGCAAAAGAAGAAACATAAAGATCTGAGGCAGGGCTGAGCTGGGCATGTGAAGGAAAAGCACGAAGGCTGGTGTGACCAGAACAGTGTGAAAGTGAGGTTGAGAGGGAGGTGGGGGCCTGTCTTTGTTAAGCGTTGTAGGCCTTGGTAAGCAGGTGGTTTCATCCAGAGTGTGATGGATGCCATTGGATGGCTATGAGTAGGGGTGACCTGGCTGACTTGCTCTTTGCAAACAGCACTCTCAGCTAGGCATGATGGCTTATGCCTGTGGTCCCAGCTACTCAGGAGGCAGGAGGATTGAGCCCAGGAATTTGAGGCTGCAGTGAGCTTTGATTACACCACTGAACTCCAGCCTGGGCAACCGAGCAGGACCCTGTCTCTAAAATAACTAAATAACTAAATAAATAACTAGCACTCTCACTGCTATGCAGAAAATAGACTGCAGTGTGGGAAAGGAGCAAGAATGATGGCAGAAAAACCATAAGCCTGGCAGCCATGACAGGTGTCCAGGTAAGAGAGGGCTGACTTGGCCGGGCGCGGTGGCTCAAGCCTGTAATCCCAGCACTTTGGGAGGCCGAGACGGGCGGATCACGAGGTCAGGAGATCGAGACCATCCTGGTTAACCCGGTGAAACCCCGTCTCTACTAAAAAATACAAAAAACTAGCCAGGTAAGGCGGCGGGCGCCTGTAGTCCCAGCTACTTGGAGGCTGAGGCAGGAGAATGGCGTGAACCCGGGAGGAGGAGCTTGCAGTGAGCTGAGATCCGGCCACTGCACTCCAGCCTGGGTGACAGAGTGAGACTCCGTCTCAAAGGAAAAAAGAAAAAAAAAAAAAGAGAGGGCTGACTTGGACTAGGGGAGCAGCAGAGGACATGGTGAGAAGTCGTTTGACCAAGATCTGTTTTGGATTTCTTTTTGCGGGGTTTTTTTTTTTTTTTTTTTTGGTGTTTTTTGTTTGTTTGTTTGTTTTTGTTCTTGTTTTTTAGTACTTTTAGGGTCTCACTATGTTGCCCAGGCTGATCTTGAACTCCTGGGCTCAAATGATCTGCCCACCTCAGTACCCCAAAGTGCTGGGATTATGGACATGAGTCATTGTGCCCCACCAACCAAGATATATTTTGGAGTTGAAATTGGATCATGAAGTTGGATTAATGTAGGTGTCAGGGGAATAGCCTAACCAAGGATGACCCCTGGGTGTTCAACCCAAGCAAAATCCAGGTGAATCTTAGTAGTATATACTGAAATGGAGAAGACTGAGATAGGCGATTTGAAGGATAAAAGCAAGTTCTATTTTGAAGAGGTCCAATTTGAGACACTTATTGGACTTCCAATGGGAAGTCTTAGATAGATGGGTAAACATATGCAAGTATGAAGCTCCAGTGTGTTGCAGAGGTTGGAGCTGAAGATATATACAGTCAACTGTGGTATGCAGGAGGATTGGTTCCAGGACCTCCTGGGGATACCAAAATCCACAGATGCTCAAGTTCCTGATACAAAATGGTGTAGTAGGCCAGGTGCAGTGGCTCATCCCACCTGGTAATCTCAGCATTTTGGGAAGCCAAGGTGGGAGGATCACTTGAGCCCAGGAGTTGGAGACCAGACTGGGCAATATGGCGGAATTCCAGCTCTATGAAAAATACAAAAATTAGCCCAGTGTGGAGGCTCACGCCTGTAGTTCCAGCTACTCAGGAGGCTGAGACAAGAGGATTGCTTGAGCCAGAAAGGTCAAAGCTGCAGTGAGCCCTGATTGCACCACTGTACTCCACCCTGGGTGACAGTCTCAAAAACAAACAAACAAACAAAAAAGTGGTGTAGTATTTGCATATAACCAATGCATATTCTCCTGTGTATTTCTTTTTCTTTCTTTCTTTTCTTTTCTTTTTTTTTTTTTTTTTTTTTTTTTTGAGAAAAAGTCTCACTCTGTCACCCAGGCTGGAGTGTAGTGGTGCAATCTCAGCTCACTGCAACCTCCACCTCCCAGGTTCAAGCTATTCTCCTGCCTCAGCCTCCCGAGTAGCTGAGACTACAGGTGTATGTCATCACACCCGGCTAACTTTTGTATTTTTAGTAGAGACAGAGTTTTGCCATGTTGGCCAGGCTGGTCTTGAACTCCTGACCTCAAGTGATCCACCGGCCTCAGCCTCCCAGAGTGCTGGGATTACAGGCGTGAGCCACTGCATCTGGCTTGTGTACTTTAAATCATAGCTAAATTACTGATATCATACCTAATACAATGCAAATGCTATATAAATAGTTGTTATACTTTATATTGTTTAATTGTCATTCTTGCTATGATGACAAGAAAATTCTGTACATGTTCAGTACAAACATATTTTTTTCTGAATATTTCTGATCCACAGTTGGTTGACTCCATGTACACAGAACCCACGGATATGGAGAGCCAATAGATATTGGCAAATAGATGGTATTTAAACCCACATGACCGCATGCCACCCAAGAGAATGTAAGTAGAAAAGAAAAAAGGACTGAGCTTGAGGGCACACAACAGTTAAAGGTGAGAAGGAGATACCAGAAAAGGACGCCGAGAGATGGCAAGAAAGACAGAGAGGGCTTCAAGGAGAAGGGATTAATCATATCAAATCCTACTGAGAATTTAAGTAAGATAAGGCTTGAGAATTGTCCAGTGGATTAGGCAAAGTTTTGACCTTGATAAGAACAGTTTCAGCAAAGTGGCAGGGATAAAAGTCTGGTTGAAGTGGGTTGAGAGAATAAAGACCTCTGTGCTGAATGTGGAGGACTGAACAGCTGCATTTCTTTCTTTCTTTCTTTTTTCCAGGAACACGTGCACTTTATTGAATGCCATTGTAGAAAAGTATGTGAGAATAAAGGGCTGATACAGAACTCAGGCCCAGGGTGTAGGGCCTGCAGTGGACGGCGAGTAACTGGGCGCTACTGCTGGCCTTGGAGATTCTTTACCGTTTGAGAAATTGCTTGGAATATTATCATAGAGCTACTGGTGAAAAGGATGATGAGTGCTGTGGTCACATGGATGTCCAGGATGAGGATACAAACGTTCAGGCACTTGGCAGTGGAGGCGTAGGCCTGGGCCCCGCTCAGGTTGCCAACCATCTTCCTGTCCCTAGACTTCACGGAGTAGGTGAATGCTATGAAGCCCAGGTAGCACCAGTTCATGAAGAGGGTGTTGAACAGGGACCAGATGGCATGGTCGGGCACAGCGGTCTCACTGTGGATGTGGATCACGGTGGATGTCAGGGGAGCAGGGTTGTGGGGCACCCTCAACACAGCTACCTCCTGCTCCTCCTTGAGCATTTCGCAGTTGAGGGGTGGCTGGTGTTGGCGGGAGTGAAGATGGTCTGGACAGCGTGGTTCATGGTGTCCAGGGAAGATCAGCTGTGGTCAGAATGGTGGGATGCTTCTCCAGCTGCATTTATTTCTGTTTCCTCTTGAATTCTCACTAAAATGACAACAGTGTTTAAAATGCATAAACCTATGGAACAGAGAAAACAAGAGCAGTGATAGGAGAATACAAGAGATGTCAGTACAATTTTGGAATCTACAAAGTAGATGGATGAGGCCGGGCACAGTGGCTCACGCCTGCAATCCCAGCACTTTGGAAGACTGAGGTGGGTGGATCGCCTGAGGTCAGGAGTTCAAGACCAGCCTGGCCAACATAGTGAAACCCCGTCTCTACTAAAAATACAAAAAATTAGCTGGGTGTGGTGGCATGTGCCTGTAGTCCCAGCTACTCAGGAGGCTAAGGCAGGAGACTCACTTGAACCCGGGAGGCAGAGGTTGCAGTGAGCCAAGATTGTGCCACTGCACTCCAGTCAGTGCAACAGACTCCATCTAAGAAACTCCATCTAAGAAAAGAAAAGAAAAGAAAAGAAGAGAAAAGAGAAAAGAAAAGAAAATAGATGGATGAGTTGTAAGTGACTCAAAAGCCTGCAAAAATTTAAAGTTGAGGATCTGTAGTCTAGATGAGCAAGAAGTGATCTAATTCAGCCGGGCGCGGTGGCTCACGCCTGTAATCCCAGCACTTTAGGAGGCCGAGGTGGGCGGATCACGAGTTCAGGAGATCGAGACCATCCTGGCTAACACGGTGAAACTCCGTCTCTACTAAAAAATACAAAAAATTAGCCGGGTTTAAGCGTGGTGGTGGGCACCTGTAGTCCCAGCTACTCGGGAGGCTGAGACAGGAGAATGGCGTGAACCTAGGAGGCAGATCTTGCAGTGAGCCAAGATTGCACTACTGCACTCCAGCCTGGGCGACAAAGTGAGACTCCATCTCAAAAAAACAAAACAAAAAAAAGAAGTGGTCTAATTCATACCAAAGAACCTCAGGAGTTGAAGGTACCAAGTACTTGGGAAGGTGAGGTTGCGGGAAGGTGAAGTTGCTAGAAGGAGATGAAAGCAGGAATGAGTGAAAATCTTCATAGGAAGAAAAAGACTCCTAGCTCCTCTCCCCACGCCCACACAGCTGGGTGACTGCCCCTCTACCACCCAATCAAAAGACTAGAACCTCAGCCAGGCCTGGTGGCTCATGCCTGTAATCCCAGCACTTTGGGAGGCTGAGGCAGGTGGATCATTTGAGGTTGTGAGTTCAAGACCAGCCTGGCCAACATGGTGAAACCCATTTCTACTAAAACACGAAAAAAAAAAAAAAATAGCTGCACATGGTGGTGTGTTCCTGTAATCCCAGCTACTCAGGAGGCTGAGGCAGGAGAATAGCTTGAGCCTGGGAGGCAGAGGTTGCAGGGAGCAGAAATTGTGGCACTGCATTCCAGCCTGGGCAACAGAGTGAGACTCAAAAAGAAAGAAGGAAGGAAAGAAGGAAGGAAGGAAAGAAGGAAGGAAAGAAGGAAGAAGGAAAGAAGGAAGGAAGGAAGGAAGGAAGGAAGGAAGGAAGGAAGGAAGGAAGGAAGGGAGGCAGGCAGGGAGGGAGGGAGGGAGGGGAAGATTGGGAAGATGATAAGAAAAAACAGGGTAAAAAGACCAGTTTCTCATTGAAAGAGAGAGGAAGAAAGAAAGAAAGAAAGAAAGAAAGAAAGAAAGAAAGAAAGAAAGAAAGAAAGAAAGAAAGAAAGAAAGAAAGAAAGAAAGGAAGGAAGGAAGGAAGGAGGGAGGGAGGGAAGAAGGAGGGAAGGAGGGAGGGAAGGAGGGAAGGAAGGAGGGAAGGAAGGAAGGGAAGGAAGGGAAGGAAGGAAGGAAGGAAGGAAGGAAGGAAGGAAGGAAGGAAGGAAGGAAGGGGAAATATTGGGAGGATGGTAAGAAGAAACAGAGGGTAAAAAGACCAACTCCTTATCTCCCACAACAGGAAGTCAATATATAACATATAAAACTAAAAATCAAGAAGTAGCAGTACATATGTTATCTGGGGGAAAAAATAGAGATAAAGAAAACCTAAAGAAACAGTTTAAAAATGGGAAGAAGTTGCTTCTGGGGGAAGGCATTGAATAATCCTTTTTATTCTAAGCATTTTAAAACTGATTTTAATTTTCTTACATATTTATAACTATTTACATGACTTTTTGAAACAATACATGTACAGCGTTGATAAAATACATTTTAATGTCTAAAAAATAAAGCAAAAGAAAATATGAGACGAGATAGAGAAAAGTAAAGATGCAACAGGTCTATTGAAAAGTCTGGACTTAGTGTAGACAGCAAACAGCTTTAATTTTCTTCCATTGTTGCTTTCAATCACTTTCCAATTGAATTTCATTTTCCTGTTACTTAATGAAATATTGAGCAGATTTCCTAACTTTCTGGTGACTTTTGACTACTAACTCCATCGCATTTTAAGTGCTAATCTCATCAATAATTTTAATCTCATTCCCACCCACTCCCACAAGGCAACTGGCTTTTGGAGTTGAAGTGTGGACCTGGAGGAGTCTGTTCTTTTCAACTCCTGCTGCCAATTTCCTGAGGTGGGATACCTGACCTTGGCTCAGACCTCTTCCACCTGCTAAGCTTCCCCTCCCACTTCATCCCTGACAGTCCTGGTTGGTGAGCTCAAAACCTATCCTTAGGTTTCCTTGAATCACAAAAACTAACACTCCCAACAGGGAGGACAAGCTGCCTGCTGCAGCCTCCTCTCTGCCTGACCATCCCCCAGCTCCCATGTCCCGCATTCAGATGGGCAGAGGGAGACAGATGCCCAGTTGGAGAAAGGACATCATCCCCTCCACTCGCAGTCACAGGTGGATCGCTGGGACTCCTCACTTGCTTTACAGGAGGAGAATGAAGGGCACAGCTCTCTCTACTAGGCTGACAGCCGGTGTGATCCCTCTATTTGTTTCTTTTTAATATAAACTAAGGATTGATAGTTTATATCAATCTATCTGGGGGATAGCTGGGGGAAACAGAGACAGTTAAACCATCTCTTAATACACTTAATACACTAATTGTCTCCATCTTTGGCCCTCATCAGTTCCAGGACCACAGAGAAAGTCCCACCCAATATGGTATTTCAGGATTTCTTGGAGTGTCGCTGTTGAGAGAAGCAGAGAAATGGAGCCATTGCTGGAGGAGGATATGGGAATCAGAGAGGCATTTCCTTTATTTATTTCTTTATCTTACTTTCCTTTTATTTCTTCCTTCTTTTTTTCCTTCCTTTCTTTTTTTTTTAGGCTGGAATATAGTGGCACAATCATACCTCATTGCAGCCTCAGGTGAGCACCACTACACCTAGCTAATTTTTTTCATTATTTTTGTATATGAGTCTCGCTATGTTGCCCAAGCTGGTCTCAAACTCGGCCTTAAGTGATTTTCCTGTCTTGGCTTCCCAATCCCAAAGGGCTGGGATTACAAGCATGAGCCACCATGCTGGGCCTGGGGAGGTATTTTCTTAACTGGGAAGTATTGCCACATGTTTGTACACTGATGGGAATAACCCAGTAGTGGAGAGCAGATAATGACACAGAGAAAAGGGATGATTGCAACAGCAAGTCCTTCAGCAGGCAAGAAGGCATGGACCAGGGAGTGCACAGTGCCAGCAATAGGAGCAAGGATGGGACAGTTATCACAGCTCTCCAGAAGACAGAGCATAGGTGGCTACCAATGAAGGTACATTTGAAGATTCTGAATCATTCTCTGCTGATTGTTTTCATTTCTTTAGTGAAAAAAGGAGACACAAGCCAAGTGTAGTGGCACACACCTGTAGTCTCAGCTATTTGGGAAGCTGAGGCAGAAGGATGTCTTGAACCCAGGAGTTCCAGGTTACAGTGAGCTATGATCGCACCACTGCACTCCAGCCTAGGCAACAGAGCGAGACTCCATCTCGAAAAATAAAAATAAAAAATCATGCCTGTAATCCCAGAACTTTGGGAGGCAGAGGTGGGTGGATCACTTGAGGTCAGGAGTTCAAGACCAGCCTAGCCAACATGGTAAAACCTCATCTCTACTAAAAACACAAAAATCAGCTGGGTGTGGTGGCGCATGTCTATAACCCCAGCTACTCAGGAGGCTGAGACAGAGAATTGCTTGAACCCGGGAGGTGGAGATTGCAGTGAGCCAAGATCACGCCATTGCACTCCAGCCTGAGCGACAGAGCAAGACTCCATCTTGAACTCCTGACCTCAAGTGATCCACTCACCTTGGCCTCCCAAAGTGCTGGGATTACAGGTGTGAGCCAATGTGCCCTGCCAAGACTCTGTCTCAAAAAATAAAACAATAAAGATAAAAAATAAAAAATAAATAAATAAAATGAAAATAAAAAGAGACAAAAGGAGCCAGGCCAACAGTGAAGACTGAGAAGGAGAGAGGTGATATTGAAAGTTTGATGACAGAGGAAAAGCTATAATATAGTCATTTCAAAGGAGGAGAGCAACTTGACCATGGCAATAAGCTGGACAACTGGACGAGGCTGTGGGCTCCTGACATTCACCATCCTTTGTGGTCTTCTCTCCAGCCACAGCCAGCTGCTCAGGTGCAGGCAGGGAATGGAGGGTGAAGGGTGCTAAGTTCATCAGAGTTGGGGTTTTGCTAGGGAAGTGTGGATGGAGAGAGAGGCAGGTGTATTGAATGTCATATCAGGGTGTGATGTCAGGGATGAACCATGGAATCCAAACTGATCAAGGTGGAAAGTAGGTAGGCAAGGAGGTCATAGGAAAGTGGGTAATTGAGGGGAGGTTGGTGGACTGGGGTCCCAGTGGGAAGAATGCTGGAACATGTCAAGAGACTGAACATTTGGTGGTTTCCTGGGATTTCCTCCACACCATGACACACTTGTTCCCACTGTTCTTGCTGTAATTCCCTAGCACTGCCTCACTTACAATCTTTCTGTGGGCCCCCTTTATGTTAGGTTAGTAGCCTCTGATACCTCAGATGTATGCCTGCCTCAACCTCTCTGATATGTGAGATTCATAGCTTCCCCAGACCTACCTCACTTTCATTAGGGAGGAAACCTATTTTCTTCCTTCATTATCCATTTTCTTTGTTTTTTTGTTTTTGTTTTTGTTGTTGTTGTTGTTTTAAGATGGAGTCTTACTCTGTCTCCCAGGCTGGAGTGCAATGGTACGATCTCGGCTCACTGCAACCTCCGCCTCCCAGGTTCAAGTGATTCTCCTGTCTCAGCCTCCCAAGTAGTGGGACTACAGGCATGCACCATCACACCTGGCTAATTTTTGTATTTTTAGTAGAGACGGAGTTTCACCATGTTGGCCAGGCTGGCCTCGAACTCCTGACCTCATGTGATCCATCCACCTCAACCTCCCAAAGTGCTGGGATTACAGGCGTGAGCCACCGTGCCCAGACTCATTATCCATTTTCTTCCCGTCTCTTGGTTCTTTTTCTTCCTAACATCCACCTCTGTCTCCATGGGCCACCCAGAGGCCTTGTAGAAACTTTCTCTCTCCAACCAACCCATTGACTCCTCTCCCTGTGGTGCCTCCCACACCACCACGGTTGTGTCCTAGTTTTTCTTTTGACTTCTTTTCAAATTTTTGTTCATCAGATTAGAACAAGAAGTGGTTGCAGATAAAGTTTACAGGGGAAGGGTGTGACCACCATCCTCTTTACAGGAAATAACTGGCAGTTGTAAAGAATTAATCCAGGCTGCAGCCAGGCGCAGTGGCTCACGCCTGTAATCCAAACACTTTGGGAGGCCGAGGCGGGCAGATCACGAGGTCAGGAGATCAAGACCATCCTGGCTAACACGGTGAAACCCTGTCTCTACTAAAAAAAATACAAAAATTACCCGGGTGTGGTGGCGGCCGCCTGTAGTCCCAGCTTCTCAGGAGGCTGAGGCAGGAGAATGGCGTGAATCTGGGAGGCAGAGTTTGCAGTGAGCCGAGATCGTGCCACTGCACTCCAGCATGGGCAACAGAGCCAGACTCCGTCTCAAAAAAAAAAAAAAAAAAATTAGAGAATTAATCCACTCTGTAATACCTCATGTAGTCAGAGAGAGAGAGAGCATAGTCTGTGTATATCTCCTATGGTAGTAGAATTCCCCAGGGCCTGGCTTGCTTGGCAAGGGGCTAATGCAGGGCAATAGCCAACAATAACTGGCTCTGGGTGTCCACTTGGATGTCCCAAAACTCATAAGGAATCATGGGTTATTAATATGGCAAGAGGATGAGAGAGATTTGTTTCTGCACACACCCGAGATCCCCCTGGCTTGAAGTTTTCCAAATTTGCTTTAAAATAATTGTTCTGTTTTCTATAATAGCAACAATTTTATTGTAGCAAAGATGGTTCATTGTGTCTGCTATGGTTTGACTGTGTCCCCTCCAAAATGTAGCTGTTGAAACTTAATGGCCAATATGGTTTGGCTCTGTGTCCCCACCCAAATCTCATGTCAAATTGTAATTCCCCATGTTGGAGAGGGACCTGGTGGGAGGTGATTGAATCATGGGGGAGAATTTTCCCCTTGCTGTTCTCATGATAGTAAGTGAGTTCTCATGAGATTTGGTTGTTTAAAAGTGTGTTGCACATCCCCCCCCCCCCGCCCCACTCTCTCTCTCCTGTTGCCATCTAAAGACGTGCTTGCTTCCCCTTTGCCCTTCCACAATGATTGTAAGTTTCCTGAGGCCTCCCCAGCCATGCTGCCTGTACAGCCTGTGGAACTGTGAACCAATTAAACCTCTTTTCTTTATAAATTACCTAGGCTCAGGTAGTTCTTTATAGCAGTGTGAGAATGGACTAATACAATGGCCAATTGATAGTATTAAGAGCTGGGCCTTTAAGAGGTGGGTAGGCCGTGTGGGCTTCTTCCTCATGAATGGGATTAAGGCTCTTAGAAAGGAAGCCACACACAGCATTCCTCCCCTCCATAGCATACAGCAACAAGGCGCCATCTTGGAATCAAAGAGCAACCTTCACCAGACAACCAAACCTGTTGGTACCTTGATCTTCAACTTCCCAACTATGAAAACTGTGAGAAATAAATTTCTGTTCTTTATAAATTACCCAGTCTCAGGTATGTTGTTATAGCAACACAAACAGCTAAGATAACATTTCAAAATTTATTCTCTTCTTTTTAAATAATAGCACCCCTAATTTTTAGCTGGACACATGGGTATCCAAAATAAAAACCAGACTCATTTGTAGCTAGGTGTGGTCATAAATCTGAATCCTGAGCACAATGGGGTGTGATTTCTAGTCATATCCTTAAAAGTAAGGATGGGTCTTCCCTTCCCCTTTTTCTTGCCTCTACCCTTCTGCTTGGAATGGCAAAGAAACAGGGCAGAAGGAGCCAAGGTCTCTGCGTGATCTTGTGGATCAGAGCCACTATACCTGCCCTGGACCATCTTCACAAGACAGAAATAAGCTTCCATCTTGTTCAGCACACGGTTACTTTGGGGCTCTGTTACCATCACCTGAGATTGTATCCTAACTAATACCTTCATCCTTCTCTTTCTTTAGCTATATAGGTGACAGACACGTACAAAATGCCTAATGCATGCTTTCCTCTTTCCATTCTTCATTCCATTCTTGAATCCATCATTAATAAGATTGTTACCTTGGTGATTTTCTTCTTAATAATAGAGCATTTAATATTTATATCAGGCTGAGCACGGTGGCTCACACCTGTAATCCCAACACTTTGGGTGACCAAGACAGGCAGATCACCTGAGGTCAGGAGTTCGAGACCAGCCTGGCCAATGTAGTGAAACCCCATCTCTATTAAAAATACAAAAATTAGCTGGGCATAGTGGTGGGTGCCTATGATCCCAGCTACTCGGGAGGCTGAGGCAGGAGAATCACTTGAACCTGGAAGGTGGAGGTGCAGTGAGCCAAGATCTCGCCAATGCACTTCAGCCTGGGTGACAGAACAAGACTCTGTCTCCAAAAAAAAAAAATTATATCAAAGATAAGGCTGAATTTTCTTTCTGAATTTCTGGAGTCTACAGTTGCAATGGCCAGATCCTATTCCCAAGCTTATGGTGATAAATGAATGTCTTTGATGTCTTTGGGTAAGTTAGATAGCAAATACTGGAGTAATTGAACAATATTTTTTGAATAGTAATCTTTAAACAGAACTAGTTGTATTTAATTCTGAGTATTCCAATAGATATGGTTTCCTTTACAGTATGCCATCTTGCCCTTTCCCCGTTTGTATTGTTATTGCTAAACCACCCCCATTTTAATTATCATTTAATTATCTTCATCTACAGTTGAGTGCCCCCCTTCTGTTGGAAAGCTTATTTTATACAAACCAAACCATGGGTAATTACCTATCAAAAGCAGATTTATCTAAATTCCCACTGAAACTAGGTGAAGCAGTTCCCTTAAGTCATAAAATCATTCAAAATTAGATCCAGGAAAAAAGGCCAGCATTGAATTTGAATTTATAGAATACCAACAACATTATAGGTACCATCGGGAATCAATGCCTCTTCAGATTCCCTGCTAGGGGAGTATAGAATCTTAGTTCTAAATTCATCCTCCAGGATGTAAATTGTGGCAGGTACTGTAGGTGGACTCATTCACCACCTTTTCCCAGCCACATTATCTTGCCTTTATCTACTGTACTGGAGAGGCCAGGCACGGTGGCTCATACCTGTAATCCCAACACTTTGGAAGGCTGAGGCGGATAGGTCACGAGGTCAGGGGTTCAAGACCAGCCTGGCCAACATAGCGAAACTCCATCTCTACTGAAAATACAATAATTAGCCAGGTGTGGTGGCAGGCACCTGTAGTCCCAGCTACTTGGGAGGCTGAGGCAAGAGAATTGCTTGAACCCGGGAGATGGGTTGCAGTGAGTGGAGACCACGCCATTGCACTCTAGCCTGGGCAACAGAGCAAGACTCCATCTCAAAGAAAAAAATTAAAAAGACTGCAGAAAAAAATTAAAACCTCATTTTCTCAGCCCCAACCCATTCCCTTGCAGTAAGGACACACCATGTGACACAGTTCCTGTCAGTGAGACACATGTACAAATCCCCTACTTAAAAACATAAACTAGCCTGGTGTGGTGGCTCAACCCTCTACTCCCAGCACTTTGGGAGGCCAAGGTGGGCAGATCACTTGAGGACAGAAGTTCAAGACCAACCTGGCCAATATGGTGAAACCTTGTCTCTACCAAAAATACAAAAATTAGCCGGGCGTGGTGGCACACACTTGTAATTCCAGCTATTCGAAAGGCTGAGGCAGGAGACTCACTTGAACCTGGGAGATGGAGGTTGCAGTGAGCCAAGACTGCACCACTGCACTTCAGCTGGGGCCACAGAGTGAGACTCCATCTCAAAAGAATAAAAACACGAATTACCGGAATTTCCACTCCCAGGTATATTCCCAAAAAAATTGAAAGCAGGGACTCAAACAAATCCTTGTTCACCAATATTCATTGCAGCATTACTCCTGATAGCCAAAAGGTGGAAACACTCCATGTAGAAGAGTGGATAAACAAAACGTGGTATACACCCTGTGATGGAATATTATTTAACCATAAACAGGAAAGAAATTCTGCTACATGCTACAATAGGGATAAACTTTAGAAACAATTATGCTAAGTGAAATAAGCCCGACACAGAAGGACAAATACTGCATTATTCCAATTATACGAGGCACCAAGAATAAGCAAATACATAAAGACAGAAAGTAGAATAGAGGTTACCAGGGATAGGCAGGAAGGAGGAATGGGAAGTTGTTGAATGAGTATGGAGCTTCTGTTTGCAATGATGAACCAGTTCTGGAATAGACAGTGCTGGTGGCTGCACAACATTGTGAATGTGTATAACGCCACTCAATCGTACACTCAAAACGGTTACAGCAGTAAATGTTTTATTATGTATGTTTTACTACAAAAAAATACAAATTTTTAAATCCTTATGCTTATTTTCTACCTAACAAATTGTTAGTCTGGGTCTCTCAATCCTATATTTTGTATAAAGATTCCATATGTTACTGACTTTAATAGGATTCTAGCTTACTACTGAAGGTGTTTTGAAGGCAGCTCATTTTACCTGAGGCTAACTAGAAGTAAAACCAATAATAAATAATGACAGGCCAGGCGCAGTGGCTCACGCCTGTAATCCCAGCACTTTGGAAGGCCAAGGCAGGTGGATCACTTGAGGTCAGGAGTTCAAGATCAGCCTGACCAACGTGGTGAAACCCCGTCTCTACTAAACATACAAAAAAAAATAGCCGGGCGTGATGGTGGGCACCTGTAATCCCAGCTACTCATGAGGCTGAGGCAGGAGAATCGCTTGAACCCAGGAAGCAGATGTTGCAGTGAGCCAAGATCACGCCATGGCACTCCAGCCTGGGCACAAGAGTTAAACTCCATCTCAAATAAATAAATAAATAAATACAGAGGTCTGTGGCTCCCTAAATATCTGCTTTGCTTCCCCATCTTGAAGACATGGAGAACAGAAGGGATCTGGAGAGAAAGAGGAGGAAATATGTGCAACCTTCCATTTGGTGCTGACCAAGGCCGGAGCACCCACAGGAGGCAGGAGATGCCTGTGCCAGATGATCAGAAAGGAGGGATATTCTTTCCAGAAGTTTAAGATGCTCCTCCATTTGGAGGTGTCTTACCACAAGATTTAACCTGCCTAGTTGGGAATCACGTTGATGACATGTGGTGCTAGCCAGGAGTAGAAGCAGCTTCTCCTCCCCACCCCACCCTACCCTCACCTTCTCTGGACTCTGGACCTCTGCTTGACACAAGGTTTTTACTTGGTAATAATAATTAACTAATATTTATGGAGTGCTTCCTTTGCCAGGCACTGCTATAAGCATTTAACACATATTACCTCATTTGAATCTTACAAGATTCTTATAAGGTAGATATTATCATTATTATTATTTCCATTTTATAAATGAGGAAATGGGAGCAAAAAAAGTTCATCTTGGCCGGGCGTGGTGGCTCACGCCTGTAATCCCAGCACTTTGGGAGGCCGAGGCAGGCGGATCACGAGGTCAGGAGATCGAGACCATCCTGGCTAACCCGGTGAAACCCCGTCTCTACTAAAAATACAAAAAACTAACCGGGCGAGGTGGCGGGCGCCTGTAGTCCCAGCTACTCGGGAGGCTGAGGCAGGAGAATGGCGTAAACCCGGGAGGCGGAGCTTGCAGTGAGCTGAGATCCGGCCACTGCACTCCAGCCTGGGTGACAGAGCGAGACTCTGTCTCCAAAAAAAAAAAAAAAAGTTCATCTGTCCAAGGTTGCAGATTACAAGTGGCAGAGCCAAGATTCAAACCCAGTCTGACCCCAGTTCCCTCTTGCTTAAGCATTACTTTGTACTGCTTCTTGTTATCTTACAGATAATTTTCTTCTCTGAGTAGTATCTCAGTTTCCAGCTGTGTTTTAACTTCAAAATATTTTTAGCTAGTATCCTCTCTGCCATCGTCATAGGTTTACAGAGAAACAAAAATAATGTCTGTGTGTGTGTGTGATTATACAAATCAAATAACTTTCTATTTCATAATTATATTAATTATGGTAACATTAGCAGCTGTTATGGTTACAACCCCAAAGTTTTCATTTGCCTAACACAATGAAAGACTAATTCTTGCTAAAGTGCAAAATAGGTGTTCCTAATCAGAGGACGAGTCTCTCCTGACACAGGCTTCCAACTTATGGCGTCCCCTTCTAGGAAAGTCAGAGATTCTAAGGACATCATGCTCTTCTGCATCAAGCAGGAAAGAGAAAGAACATGGAGGCTTATCTGTAGAAGGTTATTATGGTCCAGGCCTGGAAGAGGCACTCATCACATGAGTTCACATCCCATTTGCCAGAACTCAGTAACATGGCCACACCTAGCTGCAAAGAAAGCTGGCAAATCTCAGCCGGTTGCGGTGGCTCATACCTGTAATTCCAGCACTTTGAGATGCTGAGGCAGGCAGATATACTTGAGGTCAAGAGCTCAAGACCAGGCTGGGCAACATGGTGAAAACCCATCTCTACAAAAAAATGCAAAAATTGGCAGGGTACAGTGGCTCATGCCTGTAATCCCAGCACTTTGGAAGGCCGAGGCGGGCAGATCACCTGAGGTCAGGAGTTCGAAACCAGCCTGGCCAACATGGTGAAACCCCGTCTCTACTAAAACTACAAAAAATTAGCCAAGCATGGTGGTGGGCACCTATAATCCCAGCTACTTGGGAGGCTGAGGCAGGAGAATTGCTTAAACTTGGGAGGCGGAGGTTGCAATGAGCTGAGATCGCGCCACTGCACTCCAGCCTAGGCAACAGAGCAAGACTCCTTCTAAAAAATAAAAGAAAGAAAGCTGGCAAATCTCAACCAGTTGTGCACTCCAGGAAATGAGAAAACAGGTTTTGGGTGAACACAAATGGCAGTCTTCCATGATAGCCTTCCCATCCAACAATGCATTTGCCTAGGTAATGTTTTCAGAGCTCTCCTGAGCCAGAGACTCAAGTCACTGCAAAGTGTCTTGGGTAGGTAAAATGGACCACCAACAAGTGAAGACTTTGCCTAAAACTCCCCTTGAATGCATCTATCATTACATACCCTTACGCCTATTTTATTTTATTTTATTTTATTTTATTTTATTTTATTTTATTTTGTTTTTTGTGTTAGGGTCTTACTCTGTTACCCAAGTTGGAGTGCAGTGGCATGATCTCGGCTCACTGCAACCTCTGCCTCACGGGTTCCAGTGATTCTCCTGCCTCAGCTTCCCTAGTAGCTAGAATTACTGGTGTGCACCACCACACCCAGCTAATTTTTGTATTTTTAGTAGAGACGGGGTTTCACCATGTAGAGCAGGCTGGTCTAGAACTCCTGACCTCAAGTTATCTGCCTGCCTCGGCCTCCCAAAGTGCTGGGATTGCAGGCATGAGCCATGGTGCCTGGCCCTTTATGCCTTTTTTAACCTTACAGATTAAAAAACCACAAGTATGACTGGTCTTGGTGGCTCACTTCTATAATGTCAGCACTTTGCAAAGGGGGCAGATTGCCTGAGTCCAGGAGTTCCAGACCAGCCTGGGCAACATGGCGAAACCCCGCATCTAAAAAAAATACAAAAATTACCCGCCTGTAGTTCCAGCTGCTCAGGAGGCTGAGGTGGGAGGATCACTTGAGCCTGGGAAGTCAAGGCTGCAGTGAGCTGTGATCATGCCACTGTACTCCAACATGGCTGACAGAGTGAGACCCTGTCTCTAAATAAATAAATAAATAAAATGAAAATGAAAAACCGCAAGTGGCCGGGCGCAGTGGCTCAAGCCTGTAATCCCAGCACTTTGGGAGGCCGAGACGGGCGGATCACGAGGTCAGGAGATCGAGACCATCCTGGCTAACACGGTGAAACCCCGTCTCTACTAAAAAATACAAAAAACTAGCCGGGCGAGGTGGCGGGCGCCTGTAGTCCCAGCTACTCGGGAGGCTGAGGCAGGAGAATGGCGTAAACCCGGGAGGCGGAGCTTGCAGTGAGCTGAGATCCGGCCGCTGCACTCCAACCTGGGCGAGAGAGCAAGACTCCGTCTCAAAAAAAAGAAAAAGAAAAACCACAAGTAATATGACAGTTTGATGCTTTCACTGATTACTCCCATAGAGAGGTATCAGCTAAGGTCCAGAAGATTTAACCAAGCACAGGCTCCCCAGCTATCAACGCTTTTGAGAAGTGTTTTGATACCTTTTGATAATGTTTGGAGCAAACATTAACTTACGATAGATCACAATCTCAAGGAGCAGGAAATGGGGCTATTATTTGAGCCCCTTTTCTGTTTAACCTATACTTTAATAGATGGATATGACTTTTAGGTTACCTGAATGCATGTCTATATGTCACACTAGATAAAGAGGGGATGATAATGTGGCTTCTGTATCAAAACTAGGAATGACCCCAAAGAGCAATTGGTCTAAATGTCTATGACCAGAAGAAAATGTATTCCCTTTAATGAAGTGAGATGATAGTTGAGATAAATTAAGGCACGGCTTTTAAAACATGTTAGCAGCATATGATGACTTTTAAAAGAAAAAACCCATTCCTCAAAGACCTAGCATGAAATATACATAAAGTGACTTGATACTTGCCAAAAACATCGCTTGCAACTATGCCCAAAATACGTACATATTTAAGTAAGGACCAACAGGCAACATTCAAAAAGAAAAAGAGTAACCACTATGCTCAGGCAACATGATTATGAGTGGCATATTTTCTCTAATATTTTTACATCTTACTGTTAACCATTTGTTTCCAATTTATTGCAAAAGAACAAAGTAAAAGAAGAATCCTTTCCTGTTCTTAACACAGGTGTAAGAAGCCTTCCATTCTTCAGTAGGAGACAGTCACCATTTTCATCAAGACTGGCAGAGTAAGCAGTTCTAAAGTGAAGTGTAGAATTTTTAAAAATTATAGTCCCCGATCAAAACTGGGGGAAATTCATTTTTTAAAGCATGAGAAAAGAACACTTTCCTAGAGG
Organism: Theropithecus gelada; assembly: GCF_003255815.1. NCBI lineage: Eukaryota > Metazoa > Chordata > Mammalia > Primates > Cercopithecidae > Theropithecus > Theropithecus gelada. The sequence goes on from NC_037681.1 coordinate 81,319,132, forward strand.
ATACACAAGCACTGGACAGTCTTTTCCTAACACTGAGGATGCCCAAAATCTGCTACTCTGACCAGCACTTTCATTATTAAGAAGCTGAGAGGTGAGGCTACTCTTTGACTTAGAGAATATTTTATTGGCAGAAGCTCCGAAGAGATCCTTTCTTTAAATATTCACTGTGTTCAGCGTACCCTATTACCTCAGGGATTTACTGAGAAATCCAAGAAAGTCTGTTTTGCATCCTTAGGCAAAGGTTAGCTATTTCAGGGGGTTGGTGTATGTGATCTGTTTTCTTATGGAAACCATAATTCTGTCCCTGAAAACCCCTTTTTTCTACAAGGTCTTTTAAACTTCCTGAGTATCTTTGAGATTCTTAAGCTCATCAGTGAGTATCAAAAAGTGCCACCTGCGTCCAAACCCACAATTTCTCACCTTCCTTAAAATATCTGCCTTCATTGCTATATTAGATCCCAGAGAATCTTTGTCTCACCTACTTGGATATCACTTAAAAATCCAAGAAGATGTAGGGACATTTGAAGCTTCCCTGAGAAGTCAAGTTAGAAATTCAGGGCTCTCTCCTTTATTTATTTATTTGTTTGTTTGTTTGCTTTTATTTTTATTTTTATTTATTTATTTGTTTATTTTGAGACAAAGTCTTGCTCTGTTGCCCAGGCTGGAGTTCAGTGGCATGATCTCTGCTCACTGCAACCTCTGCCTCCCAGATTCAAGCGATTCTCCTGCCTCAGCCTCCTGAGTAGCTGGGATTACAGGTGTGCACCACTACACCCAGCGAATTTTTGTATTTTTGGTAGAGATAGAGTTTCATCATGTTGGCCAGGCTGGTGAAATCTGCCTGCGTCAGCCTCCCAAAGTGCTAGGATTACAGGCATGAGCCACTGCACCAGGCCTGGATGTCTTTAGCAAATGTAACACCATTATAAACACCAACTGTGTGGCCAGGCTATGCACGCACTTACTTTTGAATAGAGCTTTCCCAGGAGGGCGCTGTTTTGTTCTCATTGAATAGAACAGAGTTCTTCCAGGAAGAAGACAGAGTTTAGAGAATGAAAACTGAAAAATGTTAAAAAACTTCTACTAAATCAAATAATCTTCAACTAGGAAACAATAAAATATACAAGTGGCCGGGCGCGGTGGCTCAAGCCTGTAATCCCAGCACTTTGGGAGGCCGAGACGGGCGGATCACGAGGTCAGGAGATCGAGACCATGCTGGCTAACACGGTGAAACCCCGTCTCTACTAAAAAATACAAAAGATTAGCCGGGCGAGGTGGCGGGCGCCTGTGGTCCCAGCTACTCGGGAGGCTGAGGCGGGAGAATGGCGTGAACCCAGGAGGTGGGGCTTGCAGTGAGCTGAGATCCGGCCACTGCACTCCAGCCTGGGCGACAGAGCGAGACTCCGTCTCAAAAAAAATAAAAAATAAAAAAATAAAATAAAATATACAAAAGTCATATGCAGATACCTCAGTTATAAAGTGAACCATCAATATTTTGCCAGCTACACCTAATGACATATTTTGATTATCAGTTACTTTCCATTCAAACTGTAAATCTTTTTCTAAGAATGAAAGAACTAAAAACATGAGAGAATCTGGCCATCTCTAACAGTAACAGATTATGATATTTAACTCCAAACTTATGTTAGATAACTTTGATCTACACTGGACACCTGGGATGTAGAATATATTTCATATTTTGTTATTAATGATCATCCAGAGACAGTCTAGAAATTGTTTTCTAGTATCTATGCCTTGTTTTTCAGACTAATACAATCCAAGATTGTTCTAAAGATGCTTAATTGCAGTAAACCAGAGATTTATACGAAATTTTCCTCATTCAATCCAAATATATATATGATATTTCTACTGTAAACTGGGATAAAAGCAGGTTTAACCACTTTAGTTTGAACTTTACTCTTTCCTTTTCACTAAAATGATAGAGCTGTATAGTAAAATTGTACTACTTCTCATCAGTATTATCATTTGTTACTAGTGAGAAGTTCTTGAATATCAAATGTGTTTTGGAAGAAGAGGGGCCAGTATTTTAAAGATAACTTTTCAAAGGGACATTGAATCTAACTCAAATTGAAATTTCTAAACTTATTCTTTACCTTACTTTCCCTACCCAGAAATATCCCCTAGAGATCAAACCCATTCATAAAAAGAAAAATGCAAATTACAATCACACTGCAGTGCTGAAATATATATTTTTATCTATAAAATGTACAAAGATAAACAGATTTGGTCATATACTGTGTTACAAGTATGGGAAACCAGGCACTGTTATATTTTACTTAACAGGAGAGGAAATTGATATAACCTCTATAAAGAACAATTAGACAATAGATAAGTATTTTAAATGCAGAAACCATTTGGCTGAGAAATTGAACTTCCAGGAACTTAATATACAGATATGCTTGCACACATGCAAAAGGACGTATGCACAAAGCTATTCATTGAAGCACTGTTTGAAATAGCAAAGGATTGGAACAACCCAAGCACAATGGAATACTGTGCCACCACTAAAAAAAAAAAAAAAAGCATAAATCTATATATAAAAATTTGGGCCGGGCGTGGTGGCTCACGTCTGTAATCCCAACACTTTGGGAGGCCAAGGCAGGTGGATCACCTGAGGTCAGGAGTTCAAGACCAGCCTGACCGATGTGGCAAAACCCTGTCTCTACTAAAAATACAAAATTAGCCAGGCGTGGTGCTGCGCGCCTGTAATCCCAGCTACTCCAGAGGCTGAGGCAGGAGAACTGCTTGAACCCAGGAGGCACAAGTTGCAGTAAGCTGAGATTGTTCCATTGCACTCCAGCCTGGGCAGCAAGAGCAAAACTCAGTCTCAAAAAACAAAAGAAAAGAAAAAGAAAAAAAAAAAAAGAATTTGGTAGGACCTCTAAGCAAGGTGCAAAAGAATGTATACAGTATGGTAGCATTTGTGTAAGAGACAAAAATGGTATGTATGTAGTGCCTCTGTAATGCGTCAACTTGACTAGCCTGAACTACATTTCCCAGAATTCCTTTCCCAATTTGTTTCCAGTTAAAGTGGGCCTCAGGAGACACTTCTGCATGAGGTTTCAGAAGCAGAAGTGAAACAAAGCCATTTTAATTTTTTGCAGAAAAGGTGGAAGCAGGCACTTTTGTAGTTCACACACAATGTTGTGCATCTGTTGGCTCATCTCTTTGGCATGGAGAGCATCAGCTGGCCTTCAACCACTTCACCTTCCCCTGGATTCTTCTTCAGCAAGCGTCTCCAACTCCGGGCTCAGATGTGTGCTTTGTTTTTTTGTTTTGTTTTGTTTTGTTTTTTGTTTTTGAGATGTAGTCTCGCTCTGTCACCCAGGCTGGAGTGCAGTGGCACAATCTCAGCTCACTACAACCTCCACCTCCCAGGTTCAAGCAATTCTCCTGCCTCAGCCTCCCAAGTAGCTGGGATTACCAGTGCCCACCACCATGCCCGGCTAATTTTTGTATTTTTAGTAGAGATGGGGTTTCACCATGTTGGCCAGGCTGGTCTTGAACTCCTGACCTCAAGTGATCCGCCCGCCTCAGCCTCCCAAAGTGATGGGATTACAGGAGTGAGCCACCGCCCCCAGCCAGATAGAGGTTTTATATGAGGGATTGGCTCACTTGAGTATGGAGCAGTCCCTTGATCCGCAGTCTGCAAGCTGGAGGGCCCGGGAAAGTTGGTGGTGTAGTTTCAGTCCAAGCTCCAAAGCCTGAGAAGCAGGGGCCAATAGTGTAAGCCCCAGTCTGAGTTTTATAAATATACAGATAGAGATAGATTGATGATTGATAGGTAGGTAGGTAGATAGATAGATAGATAGATAGATAGATAGATAGATAGATCAATCGATTGATCTTATTGGTTCTGTTTTTCTGAAGAACCCTAACTAATACTTAGGGTTTCTCTGTCTATAATCAGCCTAGGCAAATATAAAAGAGAACAAAGCTCATACACTGGTTCTCATGTGTCCTTTGTCCTTTGCTCTTTCTACCACTCTCTGTCAAAGTACCTCATTTGTTGGGACACTTAAGATGTATAGTACTAAAAGGCATTGGGATGCCCTAAGAGAACGAGTCCCTCTTAAGGCCTTTATGTAATCAGCATACATAACCAGCTGTGTAATCAGCATCAAGTAGACCCTATGAAAGGTAGCTCATCTCTCAATGGTTTGTTCAGTCCAACTGAGATCAAGCATCCTGCATATAATCAGAGTTCCTTGAGGGTTCGGGACTTTGGAAATAATACAATCACTTTCAAGAACCAAAATAAGACTTGTGGTAAAGATGATCATCATTAATAACTGTATAACACTTTACAATTTTCAAAGTACTTATATATACATTGTCTCATTTCTGATTTATATATTAATAGAAAATATTAATTGCTGTATATCCTCATTGTGCAAAAATTTCAACATACTCTAGTCACTCCTGAGGGACCATCATTAATCCCATTCTGCAAATGAAGATATTGAGGTTTAAAGACATTGACACTTACCCAATATATTCAAGTAAGTATCACGATTAAGACTCTAGCCTAGCTGGGCACAGTGGTTCACACCTGTAATCCCAGCATTTTGGGAGGCCGAGGCGGGTGGATCACTTGAAATCAGGAGTTCGAGACCAGCCTGACCAACATGGTGAAACCCCATCTCTACCTAAAATACAAAAAAAAAAAATTAGCTATGCTTGGTGGCATATGCCTGTAATCCCAGCTACTTGGAAGGCTGAGACAGGAGAATCACTTGAACCCGGGAGATGGAGGTTGCAGTGAGCCAAAATCACGCCATTGTACTCTAGCCTGGGCAACAAAAGGCAAACCCTGTCTCAAAAAAAAAAAAAAAAGACGAGCCCCGACGCGCCTGAATCCATGCTCTTCACTAGTTCACAGTACTCTTTCTCACTATAGTCCTGTGAAGGTGGTAGGGTTGATTTTTTTTATCATACTCATTTCACAAAAAGTAAGGCCCCAGAAAGAATATGACTTGCCAAGGCCATGTAGCTATGACAAAGTAGAAATCAATAAGAATGTCTGACTTTATATCTCACACTCTGGTTTACTTAACCCCAGCTGCTTGTTATAAGTATATATAAATGCATTGTTGTTTGATATGTATTACTTGCAGAGGATTGATAAATTTTTCCATGAGTAGCTGGAAGCAAAATCTATAAGCTGTTTTGATCTTCAATAGCTCGTGTGTGTGTGTGTGTGTGTGTGTGTGTGTGTGTGTGTGTGTGCGCCAAGTTCTCACTATGTTGTCCAGGCTGATTTCAAACTCCTGAGCTCAAGGGATCCTCCCGCCTCAGCCTCCCAAAGTGCTAAGGTTATAGGCGTGAGCCACCATGTCCAGCCTTTTTGGGTTTTTTTGTTTGTTTGTTTGTTTTTACTGAAACCATAACACCTGCATTTTAAAACACAACCGGATGGCAACAGTGTAAATATTTTCAGAATATAAGAAAAACCCAAATATAACAATGATACCAAGTACTGATCTAGGAAGATACATTTATTTATATAACATTTGACAGAGCAGGGGAGTCCCACCCTTAGCTGAGCTATTAAATAATTCTTCCTGTGTGAGAAAATAAGAACATTTACTTATTCCACGTACCTTACCTCCCATTTCTTACTTTGGGAAACATGGCCCACTGCAGTTTCTGCAGCATTGTTTTCCAGGTAGGCTAAAAGTTACTTCGTGCTGACTGTATTCCTAGAATATCTAGAATAATACTTCCGTTGTACCTTTAGCACTAGATGAAGCTTTTTATGTAAATTAGAGGGTAATATGCCCAGTTAGTCTCTGCTTACTTTGTGACATTTTTTACTGGCACCAAATACTCAAATGCAGATCCGCCTTTCCAGCCCAGCAAGAAACCTCCTGATATGCAAAGCAGCACATTGGCGGGATTTGGAGAATTTCATTCAATTCAAATCAAGGACTTATACTGGACCTTTAAAATCATTTCACTTGCTGAAGGACAAGCCCTTTCTAGCTCATAATTGTGCAGTGGAGGCTTCCAAATAGGAGCTTCATATTAACAAAAAAAGTATAAGCGGGTTTTAAAACCTATCAACAAACCCTCTCTTGATCAAAGCTGACTTTATACAAACCAGATTTTTATACAATATTTATCTGTGCCTAGAGAGTAGTAGGCATTATAAGCACAATGAATAAAATAAAATATATTTGTCCTTATACGCTCTTGTGCTTAGGTCTCTCCCTGGGAAGTGAATGAAATGGTTAAGGAAGTGTATTAATGTTTTTAGGCTACTTAAGGCATAACTACTTGAAGAGGTTAGTACCTTAGTGGGCTCTCTAAACTTATAACTTACTCCTAAGGAGCGACTAACTGGGCATATTGGTTTTGTTTTGTTTTGTTTTGTTTTGTTTTGTCCTGGACATATGTAGTTTATTTCCTAGGTATCTTGATGAGCCTTCAGGTTGGCAGAGAAGTTCTCAGACTCCTCTTGCAATATCCCTGAGTCTAATTATCATGTAGTTCCCTGCTCCCACTGATGTCCCTTAGACTAAGCGCTCATAGCAGCATCTTCTCTCCTTCTTACCTCTCGATCTTATCATCTTTGGCAAGGATTGCTTTCTTTTCAGCGCCCCTCTTTGTGCTACTTCTGCATTCGTGTTAGCTTCTAAAATACATTTCAAGCTTCTGAATTTTAGGCAGTAAATCTCAGATTTGTTCACAGTCAGAACACTAGAAAACATTGCTATTAAGGAAGTAAATTAGGGAATCAAAATGGCAAGCCAGGAATTCAAGAGTAAGGAGCAATCTCTAAACAATGAAATGGGAGTAGAGTTCTACGTCAATAACTGAGGCAAGACCTGTCAGTTTGCTTTTTAAAACATTTTTCTAGGCCGGGCGCGGTGGCTCAAGCCTGTAATCCCAGCACTTTGGGAGGCCGAGGCGGGTGGATCACAAGGTCAGGAGATCGAGACTATCCTGGCTAACATGGTGAAACCCCGTCTCTACTAAAAATACAAAAAAAAAAAAACTAGCTGGGCGCGGTAGCGGGCGCCTGTAGTCCCAGCTACTTGGGAGGCTGAGGCGGGAGAATGGCGTGAACCCGGGGGGCGGAGCTTGCAGTGAGCCGAGATCGCGCCACTGCACTCCAGCCTGGGAGACACAGTGAGACTCCGTCTCAAAAAAAAAAAATAAAATAAAATAAAACATTTTTCTAAATATTTGATATGAATATTAAAGCGCATAGAACAACATTTCTGAACACCTGAGTGCCTACTCCTTCCCACAATTTTTCTAAAACTAATGAAAGCATCAATTTCAAGATTCAAGAACCACTACAGACTGTGCACAATGGTTCACGCCTATAACCCCAACACTTGAGGCCAAGGAGGAAGAGTCACTTGAGCCCAGGAGTTCAACATCAGCCTGGGCAACATGGCAAGACTCATCATTACAAAATTTAAAAATTAAATAAATAATAAAACTGAACCCCTACATGGGCCAAATAAAATAAATATTAATGGCCAGGTGCAGTGGCTCACACCTGTAATCCCAGCACTTTGGGAGGCCGAGGTGGACAGATCACCTGAGGTTGGGTGTTTGAGACCAGTCTGACCAACATGGAGAAACCCCGTCTCTACTATAAATACAAAATAGCCGGGCATGGTGGTGCACACCTGTAATCCCAGCTACTTGGGAGGCTGAGGCAGGAGAATTGCTGGAACCCAGGAGACGGAGGTTGTAGTGAGCTGAGATTGCACCACTGCACTCCAGCCTGGGTAACAAGAGCGAAACTCTGTCTCAAAAAAACTAAATAAGTAAATAAATAAATAAATAAAAATATTAAAACAGACTTATTGGAACAGAATTTCTTAAAACCAAACAAAAAGGGGCCGGGCGCGGTGGCTCACACCTGCAATCCCAGCACTTTGGGAGGCCAAGACAGGCGGATCACGAGGTCAGGAGATGGAGACCATCCTGGCTAACACGGTGAAACCCCGTCTCTACTAAAAAAAATACAAAAATTAGCCGGGCGCTGTGGCGGGCGCCTGTAGTCCCAGCTATACCGGAGGCTGAGGCAGGAGAATGGCTTGAACCTGGAAGGCGGAGCTTGCAGTGAGTGGAGATCGCGCCACTGCACTCCAGCCTGGGCGACAAGAGAGACTCCGTCTCAAAAACAAACAAACAAACAAACAAAAAACTAAACAAAAAGGATAATTTCTAACCCAAAGCACCCAGAAAGAAAAGAAATATTACTGTCGATCTCATAACAATAATACTCACAGTTGACTTCTCAACAAAAACAATGAAAGACAGATGATGATAGAAAGATATATATATACACATATATATACATATATATAGGCCGGGGGTGGTGGCTCACACCTATAATCCCAGCACTTTGGGAGGTCGAGGCGGGTGGATCACCTGATGTTGGGAGTTCAAGATCAGCCTGACCAATATGGAGAAACCCCATCTCTACTAAAAATACAAAAAGTATCCAGGTGTGGTGGTGCATGCCTGTAATCCCAGCTACTTGGGAGGCTGAGGCAGAAGAATGGCTTGAACCCAGGAGATGAAGGTTGCAGTGAGCGGAGATCCCGCCATTGCACTCCAGCCTGGGCAACAAGAGCGAAACTCTGTCTCAAAAAATAAATAAATAAAAAGAAAGCATATATATATATGTGTGTGTATATATATATAAAATAAGTAAATCTATCTATATGCTGTTTTTCCTTGTGCAATTTATAATAATGCAGTATAACATGTAGCTAAAATAACGAGGCTTTTTTTTTTTTTTTTTTTGAGACAGACTCTTGCTCTGTGGCCCAGGCTGGACTGCAGTGGCCCCATCTCGGCTCTCTGCAACCTCCACCTCCCAGGTTCAAGCAATTCTCCTGCCTCAGCCTGACCTGGCTAATTTTTTGTATTTTTAGTTGAGATGGGGTTTCACCGTGTTAGGCAGAGTGGTCTCAATCTCTTGACCTCATGATCCGCCCGCCTCAGCCTCCCAAAGTGCTGGGATTACAGGAGTGAGCCACCATGCCCAGCCAAAAAGTAAATTTTAATAACAATTAGCTGGGCACACTGGTGTGCACTTGGAGTCTGAAATACTCAAGAGGCTGATGTGGGAGGATCACTTTGTCCTTTCCACCTCTAAAAGCAAACAAAAATAAATAAATGTTGTAGAAAATTCAAAAACAATTCCATATATGTTATGATCAAATTCAGTGTATTTAATAAAAAAGTACTGTTGAGCAATTGAAGCAGTTTCAGTGGATGATTCTTATCCTACACATTGTAATGTAGTTTGGCACTACCAAATTTTTCAGATTACACTAAATAGCACTTGCAAGTAAAAATTCTTAATACTATATATATGTGTGTGTGTGTGTGTGTGTGTATATATATATATTTTTTTTTTTTTTTTTTTTGAGACAGTCTCACTCTATTGCCCAGGCTAGAGTGCAGTGGAGCAATCTTGGCTCACTGCAATGTCCGCCTCCTGAATTCAAGTGATTCTCCTGCCTCAGCCTCCTGAGGAGCCAGGATTACAGGCACACGCCACCATGCCCGGCTAATTTTTGTATTTTTACTAGAGATGGGGTTCCTCCATATTGGCCAAGCTGGTCTTGAACTCCTGACCTCAAGTGATCTGCCTGCCTCAGCCTCCCAAGGTGCTGGGATTACAGGTGTGAGCCACCACAGGCAGCCTTAATACTATATTTTTAAGCAGTTTTTGGCTCACAGCAAAATTGAAAGAAAGGTCTAGATTACAAGCATGAGCCACCGTGCCTGGCCCAGGTTATGCTTTTCTTGAGTATTATTACCTTCCTTTAGTTTAAACCTTCCTATGTCATTCTGTTATAGATGTACCTATTGTAAGAAGCATAATCAAATCTGGTAGCCACTTGTCTTTCGATGTATGACTTTCATTTACTTGTATTTGTTGTTTCAGTGATCTATATAGATTTATTTCTACCACCATGGTTGTTTTCTTTACTATTTGCAATTCTTTTTGTCAGTTTTTTCTCTTTTCTTCCTTGTTTTCTGTTGGACTGATAAATTTTTACAATGTCACTTCACTTTCAAAATCTGTCCATTATATTTCTATGTTTAGGCTCTTAAATATTTAGCATATATTCTTTGTTTTCTTTCTTTCTTTCTTTCTTTCTTTCTTTCTTTTTTGAAACAGAGTCTCACTCTGTTGCCTGGGCCGGAGTGCAGTGTAATCTCCACCTCCAGGGGCTCAAGCAATCAGCCTACCTCAGCCTCCCAAGTACCAGGGATCACAGGCACTCACCACCATGCCCGGCTAATTTTTGTATCTTTTTATAAAGATGGAATTCTTCCATTTTGCCCAGGTTGGTCTTGAACTCCTGGGCTCAAGTGACCCTCCTGCCTTGGCCTCCCACAGTGCTGGGATTATAGGTGTGAGCCACGTCACCTGGCCAAATATTTAGCATATATTCTTCACCATAAGTTTTCAATAACATCTAAAATTACTTTCTATTTGTATCCTCTTCCTGATTATAAAAAGCACATAAAGTCCGGGCACACTGGTTCACACCTGTAATCCTAGCACTTTAGGAGGCTGAGGCAGATGAGTCACCTGAGGTCAGGAGTTCAAGACCACCCTGACCAACATGATGAAACCCCACCTCTACTAAAAATAGAAAATTTGCCGAGCATGCTGGCAGGTGCTTGTAGTCTCAGCTAGACGGAAGGCTGAGGCAGGAGAATCACTTGAACCCGGGAGGCACAAGTTACAGTGAGCCAAAATCACGCCACTACACCCCAGCCTGGGTGACAAGAGTGAAACTCTGTCTCAAAAAAAAAAAAAAGTTGGCAAAATGTTAATTATTGCTAAAGCGGGGTAATGACTACAGTATTTTAAAGGACTTAGAATAAACTATCCATTGAACACACACACAATCTTTTGTTTTGTTTTGTTTTTGAGACGGAGTCTCCCTCTGTTGCCCAAGCTGGAGTGCAGTGGCATGATCTTGACTCACTGCAACCTCCACCTCCCGAGTTCAAGCGATTCTTCTGCCTCAGCCTCCTGAGTAGCTGGGACTACAGGCACACGGCACCATGCCCAGCTAATTTTTATATTTTTGGTAGAGACGAGGTTTCACCATGTTGTTCAGGATGGTCTCGAACTCCTGACCATGTGATCCACCCGCCCTGGCCTCCCAAAGTGCTGGGATTACAGGTGTGAGCCACCGCGCCTGGCCCTTTTTTGTTGTCTTTTGAGAGACTGGGTCTCTCTGTCGACCAGGCTGGAGCACACCAACACAATCATAGCTCACTGTAACCTGGCACTCCTGGCCTCAAGCAATCCTCCCCACTCAGCCTCCTAGAGTATTAGGATTACAGGCATGAGTCACCACAATCAGCCATAATCTTTTTATGGAGGAGAGTTATTGTTTTTATTGTTTTATAAAAACATACAAAAATGTGTTTTATGGGGGACTGTTCAGCCACATAAATACATATCCTGATATAGTTCATCTGCACCTGTGCCTAGTCTTTCGGTCAGTCGGTTACTTACGTTTGTATGCCATGCTTTCCCTCTGGGTGCACTTTTCTTCTTGAGGAGATTCTTAACCATCTCTTCAATGAGAGCCTGTGACAAGTTTTGCTTTTATTTTTGAGTGACAGTTGAATGGGGCATACAATTCTAGGTTGATGGTTGTTTTTTTTTCTCAACAAACACTGCCATAATTTTACATCTTTGTCTTCTGGCATCTATCATTGTTGATGAGAAGCCAGCTGTCAATGTAGTTGTCATTCCTTTGTAGATAATTGGTCTTCTTCCTCCTTCTGGTCACTTCTAAGATTTTTCTTTTTCTTTTTCTTTTTTCTGAGACGGAGTTTCACTCTTGTTGCCCAGGCTAGAGTGCAATGGAGTGATCTCGGCTCACTGCAACCTCCACCTCCCGGGTTCAAGAGATTCTCCTGCCTCAGCCTCCCAAGTAGCTGGGATTACAGGCATGTGCCACTACACCTAGCTAATTTTTTTTGTATTTTTTTTTTTTTTTTGAGACGGAGTCTCGCGCTGTGTCACCCAGGCTGGAGTGCAGTGGCGCGATCTCGGCTCACTGCAAGCTCCGCCTCCCAGGTTCACGCCATTCTCCTGCCTCAGCCCCCGAGTAGCTGGGACTACAGGCGCCCGCCACCACGCCCGGCTAGTTTTTTTGTATTTTTAGTAGAGACGGGGTTTCACCATGTTAGCCAGGATGGTCTCGATCTCCTGACCTCGTGATCCACCCGCCTCGGCCTCCCAAAGTGCTGGGATTACAGGCTTGAGCCACCGCGCCCGGCCCTTTTTTTGTATTTTTAATAGAGATGGGATTTTGCCATGTTAGCCAGGCTGGTCTCAAACTCCTGACCTCAGGTGATCTGCCTGCCTTGGCTTCCCAAAGTGCTGGGATTATAGGCGTGAGCCACCGCTCCTGGCCAACTTTTCTATTTATTTCTGATGTAGTGTCACAATGTGGCCAGTGTGTGGACTTATTTTCGTATATTCTGCTCGGTATTTGGGATGCACTTTCATTTCAGGATGCATATTATTTAATTCTAGATTTTGTTTCTTTTTTTTTTTTTTTTTTTTTTTTTTTTTTTTTTTTTTTTTTTTTTTTGAGACGGAGTCTCGCTGTGCTCCCAGGCTGGAGTGCAGTGGCGTGATCTCGGCTCACTGCAAGCTCCGCCTCCCGGGTTCACGCCATTCTCCCACCTCAGCCTCCCAAGTAGCTGAGACTACAGGCGCCCACCACCACGCCCGGCTAGTTTTTTGTATTTTTTAGTAGAGACGGGGTTTCACCATGTTAGCCAGGATAGTCTCGATCTCCTGACCTCGTGATCCACCCGCCTCGGCCTCCCAAAGTGCTGGGATTACAGGCTTGAGCCACCGCGCCCGGCCTAGATTTTGTTTCAATCCTAGAATTTTAAAATATTTAAATTTCCTCAGTTCTCCTTTCCAATCTACTAATATTCTAATCCTTTCTGATCCAGAATTTGTCTCAGCTATTGACTTCTCTTTCAAGAACTGTATTTTTATTTCCATTTGTTTTTCTTATATGGATAGTATATTCTCCTTTTGAGAATGTGACTTTAAAGTAGAGAAAGTAGAAGCCATGGGAACCAGCAGGTCTGGAGTATTCCTGGCAGAGAGGATACCTTTAGGACTGTCTGCTCCTTTACCAGCATTTACTTTCAACGTGACCTATAAGCACAGCTTGATTCGCCAGCACGTTGACCAAAGCTAGAGGCTTCTGGTGCTTTATCCACACACTTATCACCTAGGTTCAGAGTTGTGAGTAATGTGATCCACAGACCCTCTGAGTAGCTGACTGGGTCTTGGTCTCATTAAATGAGCATACACTAACCGACAGAATCTCTACCTCTATTAGGCCAATTCCACCATATTGTATCCCAGAGATAAACACAGCATGAGCTGACTGAGCAAGACTGCATGGTTTTAGCTGGAGTGAACAACAAAAGGCAAATTTTTATATTTACTTATTATTGTTCCTTTTTTTATTGACCTATAAATGTCCACGTGTTCTAGCACCATTTGTTTTGTTGTTGTTCTTGTTGTTTTGTTTTGTTTTGTTTTTAACAGATAGGTCCCATGATGTTGCCCAGGCTAGTCTGGAACTCTTGGGCTCAAATGACCCTCCACCTCAGCCCACCAAGTAGCTGGGACTATAGGGGCAACACCACCACACCTGGCTTAAATTTTATTTTTAGTGTCAAATATGTACTTTATGGAAACCAATAAAATAATTCTATACGTATAAACAAAACAGTTAAATATCATCACTTAGCATGATCTTGATTATATATAAAAGTGCAAACTTGGGAATTAAAATCACATGGCAGTGCTCACAAAGGTATTATATGGATGATTTGGATGCTCCAAACTGTACTAATGTTGATTTTTGGGGGTTTGTTTTGTTTTGTTTTGAGGCAGGGTCTTGCTCTATCACCCAGGTTGGAGTGCAGTGGCATTATCATAGCTCAACTGCAGCCTTGAACTCTTGGGCTCAAACAATCCTCTCACCTCAGCCACCCAAGTAGCTGGGACTACAAGTGCACGCCACCACAACCTGCTAAATAGTTTCTTTTTTTAGAATATTTAATTTGCAACCAAAAAAATGTTAATCTTGGCTAGAATTTGAAGATACCCAGTTGTAGAATTATTCCTCCCACTCCCTGTAGATGACTGAGTAGCCGGCTGAGTCTTGGCCTCGTTAAGTGCATGCATACTGGCAGACAGAATCTTTACCTCCAGTTGGGTGGCAGTGGCAGTAGGCAATTCTAATGTTCTTTTCTTCATGCCATGTCACGTTCAATACCAGGGTCAATCCCACGGATGCCTCTTCTCTCCCTCTTCCCTTCCTCCTTCTCAACAGTTAACATTCTTAAAATTGCCCATTTTGTGCCATAGGACAGTACTATACTTTCTGACTGAGAAATTAACATACCCACATATCTTGCATTGTCTAATAAAGTGAGCTTTACTATCAGTCTGTCAGACCACTCAGGTGCTGACACACAGCACAGGTAGGTAAGGCGATCCTCTTGGCACGACCACACAGTTTGCCTACACATAGCACAATGGGCCCACTGGCTGTATGCGTGCCATCCACCAACCTTGAAGTCATGCTGAATGTTTTTCTTTTATAAACTTAATAGTGTTGGCTCTGTCTAGCATTCATCATCCTCATTTCTCACAGTGCTTCTAAATTAAGAAACATTTAGATAAAAAGAGGCTGACTAATCTACATTGAGCTTTAAATTTTTAACTCACTTCTGAAATTCCCTGACAAAGTAAAACAATGTTAAGTTTTTCACATTGCAGAAAAACTCTCATACTTTGGGGCTTGGCTAATTCTAGTAAGTCTCTTTTTGGATGAAGTAGTTCAAGCACAGAAGCTGTCTTCATGAAAAGAGAAAACTCTCTCCAGTTCCTCCTTAGAAAGAGGTCAGTGCCTTGACGATGTTCTCTTCAAGAGAACAATGTCCTATGTTTTCCAACAAAGAACCTGCTGCTTCCAATTCAATAACCTGTCTAAATTCACTACCAAATGCTGGTACAGAAAGAATGTTTAGTACAAAAGAAATCTATGGTCTTAGAAACCAACAGATCAAATCAGTTAATATGAAATCAAATTCAAGTTTTTAAAAAATATTTCTTCCATGTAGAAGCAAAGTATGTGTACAGATAATTTCAACAAAATTAATTTTTAAGTGAATACAGGCTGGGCGCGGTGGCTCATGCCTGTAATCCCAGCACTTCGGCAAGCCGAGGCAGGTGGATCATTTGAGGCCGGGAGTTCAAGACCAGCCACTGCCAACATGGCGAAACCCCATCACTACTAAAAATACAAAAATAAGCCGGGTGTGGTGGTGTGTGCTGGTAGTCCCAGCTACTCGGGAGACTGAGACAGGAGAATCAATCAGTTGAGCTTGGGAGGCAGGGGTTTCAGTGAGCAGAGATCGTGCCATTGCACTCCAACCTGGGTGACAGAGTCTAAGACTCCATCTCAAATAAATAAATAAACACAGTCTGTTAAGATGGGATGAAAGTTATCATAACTGAACTTCCCATGGCTTTTGAGGTTTCCTATGGCCTTCAAAAACTGGTGTGATCTGGCCCCTGGGGTGTCTTCCAGCCACAACCCAGGGCTTATGCGATTTGCTAATTTCGTTTTCCAGGTATGTCAGCCTTCCCTCAGCTCCTAGATGAGCTGTTCCTACCACAGGTCCTTTGCATTTATTGTTTTCCCTGCCTGGAATATTATTCTGCCTCTTCTCATTTAAAGGTCACCTCTTTTAAGAAACCTTCCCCGAGCGCCCTATGCAAGTAGGTCAGCCTCCTCAGTCCCTGTCACCACACTCTGACTATTTCCTGCCATAACATCAATCAGAGCCTTACTTTCTTATTGACTGGTTATTTATTATCTGTTCCCCACACGAGAATGCAAACACCATGAAGACAGGAATCCGATTTGTTTTGCTCTCCTAGACTTTATGTGCCTGGTGCAGAAGTCTACCAGCCAACGACATCTTCCTGATACAGCTGCCTCCGATTTAGAAAAAAAGTCATTAATATGATTTAAACAGCAAAGCCAAGACACTTCAATGGATTTCATGCAGAATTATCCACATAACAGAATTTAGGATAGTCCCTAAAAGCCACAAACCCTAGCTAGTCTTAAGGTTTGAAATTTTGAGTTCAGTTCTGAAATAGTTGTATTATGGTTAATTCTGCATAATGGCCACTAGAGGGGGCCATGGCCAAATACTATACTCTGAAATTTAAGCTTTTTCAGAGAGAATTTTTTGAAGTTCTGCAGCCCAACCCTACTTCCAGCTTCCCTGACAGATGTCCATCCCACTTCTTTAAAAACAAGCAATATATGATGAAGTCACTACCTCGTGGGACAGACTATTCTTCAGCAGGGCAGCACCATTACTTAGAAAGTCCTCTTTGTCCTTGACCTATCTGTAACTGCCTTGTTCAAAACCATTAAGACGCCAACACCAGGCCAGGAGCAATGGCTCATGCCTGTAGTCCCAGCACTTTGGGAGGCCAAGGTGGGTGGATCACTGGAGGCCAGGAGTTGGAGCCCAGCCTGGCCAACATGGCAAAACCCCATCTCTACTAAAAATACAAAAAAAAAATTAGCCAGGTGTGTTGGCCCGAGCCTATGGCCGCAGCTACTTGGGAGGCTGAGGCACAAGAATCGCTTCAGCCTGGGAGATGGAGGTTGCAGTGAGCCAAGATCTCGTCACTGCACTCCAGCCTGTGGGACAGAGGGAGACTGTCTCAAAAATAAACATAAAAGAAATCAACACTTAGAAGCAGATCTTAAAATGAGGGGGGAAAAGCCAGGCACGGTGGCTCACACCTGTAATCTCAACACTTTGGAAGACTGAGGCGGGCAGATCACTTGAGGCCAGGAGTTCAAGACCAGCCTGGCCAACGTGGTGAAACCCCGTCTCTACTAAAATACACAAATTCCCAGGCGCCTGTAATTCCAGCTACACAGGAGGTTGAGGCAGGAGAATCGCTTGAACCTGGGAGGCGGTGGTTGTAGTGAGCCAAGATTGCACCACTGCACTCCAACCTGGGGGATAGAATGAGACTTCGTATCAGAAAAAGGAAAAGAAAAGAAGAGAAAAAAGAAAATAAACCAACGCTACTTTGGGCTCTAGGCTGAGCCATATTGTCTAGAATATCATTTGGAGTCTTGGCCAGTCTATGCTAGCACGCCTCCCACCCTTCCCATCCTCAGCCACTGCTCCAGATGGAAGGCCCCCGTGTTTTCTCTCCATTGACCCACTGGCCCACTGCTCGCACAGTAAGCCTACCCCCAACATTGTCAGCACCCCTCCCACAGGAAAATGCTTCATTTCTTGCCATGACTGAAAGCTGGCTGTCCTGAAGAAGGTCTGGCTCCCCTGCCTTTGTCTCTGGGAAAGGTGGCAGGTTCTCCCAAGGCCCCAATATTGTAAGCAGGATTGGCATTTGCCCAGCTGCCAGCACTGCTCTCAAGGCATCACTTCTGCTGGGAGATTTGTGTCATTCTGCTGCTCCACCGCCCCTTGTTTATCTACTGGTCAAGCCAGCATAGAAGACTTTGGGTTCTCATGTCGATCCAGTACTACCCTGTTCTGTGCGGATAACTTGTCCATTCCCCTCACTCCTTCATTGAGCCCACACCTGGGATCTCACATTGGCCTTCACATGGGCCCTAGTAATTGTGTCTCCAGTTTACTCAGTCCCCACTCCCCATACTATCTCCTGCCTCTCACTAAGCTTCCACTACATTTGCTCCTCACAGCTCAGCCTTCCACTTCTTTTCCTATCCAACCTACACTCCCACTACTATTTTTCTGTCCTCCTTAATATTCTTATCCACTTATCTTTCTTCCCCATTACCCAGTGTCAAAACCCCAACTGTATAAATCCAACCGTTGTTGGATTGTTCCTTTTTGTTGCTCCTACACTAAACACTGCTAGTGAAGATAACAATAGCAAATATTTATTGATAGTTACTTCATGAAAAAGCACTGTTATTATCAGTAGATGATGAATGAGAAAAACAAGGTCGTGAGGGAATTAGTAAATCGCCCTAGGTTACACAGGGAGTAAGCCACACAATCTGGCTTAATCAAATGTATTTAAAGCATGTAAAGGCACGGTGGCCCACACCTGTAATTCCAGAACTTTGGGAGGCCAAAGTGGGCAGATCACTTGAGGCCAGGAGTTCGAGACCAGCCTGGCCAACATGGCAAAACCCCATCACTACTGAAAATTCAAAAATTAGCCAGACATGGTAGCATGCACCTGTAATCCCAGCTACTCGGAAGGCTGAGGCAGGAGAGTCACTTGAACCCAGGAGGTGAAGGCTGCAGTGAGCCTGGGCAACAGAGCAAGACTCCGTCTCAAAAAAAAAAAAAAAAAAAGACATAAATGATGAGAACACACTTAGCAAGCTCGATCTAGTGGACAAATATAGAATACCATCTCCAATAAGTAGACAAGCACACATGCATTTACAAAGATTGACAATGAACTAGGTAAGTAGTACTCAAAATTTCTGGTCTCTGAACCCCTTAACAAATATTATATTTATAAGTTGTATTTACACACTTAAAATTACTGAGGACTCAATGAGCTGTGTTTATTCGGGTTTTATTTACCAAGATTTATTATATTAGAAATTAAAATTGAAAGATGTTTTATCTATGAACATATTAAATAAATTTTAAAATAACAATAGGCCAGATGGCTCATGTCTATAATCCCAACACTTTGGGAGGATCATTTGAAGCCAGAAGTTCAAGACCAGCCTGGGAACGTAGCAAGACGCTGTCTCTACAAAAAATAAAAAATAAAAAATAAAATAACAATAATTAAAAACCCATTGCATGTTCTCATAAATAACATTTTTGTGGAAAAAAAAATGCCCTTTTAAAAAAAAGGGGGGGAGGAGGAGAAAATGGCATTGTTTCACATTTTGGCAAATCTTTTTAACATCTGGCCGAATAGAAAAGAGCTGGATTCCGTCTGTTGGGATGTGTTGTTTTGGTTGAAGTCCATAAAGAACACCCAGTCTCACATATGAGAGAAAGAAAAGTAGCCCCCGATGCCCAACCAGGCCTTAGTTCTTCCAGGAGCTGGCCTGGCGCATAGCTGGCCTTCGTAGTCTCCTGCTGAACATAATGTCACAGAACATCCACATCAGACAAGGCCACCCTGTGACTGTGATGAACCAAAATAAAAACAGAACCAGGAACTTGTCTGAAATGACCAAACATCCTCCTTTTCCAGTCAATCTGAGTCACTGCTGACAGCTACAGCGTGGCTCCACTGAGCCCTTCTCTTCTTCTTTCCTGCAGCTGCTGTGGTGGAGTACCACAGACCTGATGGATTCAAACAGAATATAGCCTCTCTCAGTCCTAAAGTCTAGAAGTCCGAAGTGAAGGGATAGGTGGGGCTGTGCTCCCTCTGAAGGCTCCAGGGAGAATCCTTCCCTGCTGCTTCCAGCTTCCGGTGGCTCCAGGCATTCCTTGGTTGGACAACTTCAATCTCTGCCTCCACCTTCCCATGGTCTTTCTCTGTACCTGTCTCAAATCTCGATTTTCTCTTCCTCTAAGTAATCCAGATAATCCAGAATGATCTCATCTTGAGAACCTTAATCACATCTACAAAGATCCTTTTCCAAATAACCTCACATTTACAGGTTCTGGGGGTTGGGATGTAGACATACTTTTTGGGGGGCCACCATTCAACCCACTATACCTTCCCATAAATAAGATTTTTTAAACCTTTGCAGCCATCACCAAAGGTGGAGCGTCCAAAATGAAGTTCAATCCCTTCGTGACTTCTGATCAAAGCAAGAATTGCAAAAGGCATTTCAATGCACCTTCCCACACTCGCAGAAAGATTATGTCTTCCTCTCTTTCCAAAGAGCTGAGACAAAAGTACAACGTTCAATCCAAGACCATCCAAAAGGATGATGAAGTTCAGGTTGTGCGAGGACACTATAAGGGTCAGCAAATTGGCCAAATAATCCAGGTTTACAGGAAGAAATACGTCATCTACATTGAATGGGTGCAGTGGGAAAAGGCTAACAGCACAGGTGTGCCTGTGGGCATTCACCCAGCAAGGTGGTTATCACTAGGCTGAAACTGGACAAAGACCACAAAAAGATCCTTGAATGGAAAATCACATCTCGCCAAGTAGGAAAGGAAAATGGCAAATACAAGAAAGAAACAATAGAAGATGCAGGAATAAAATAATCTTATTAAGCTTTTATTAAAACTTGAAGTGCGGCCAGGCACGGTGGCTGACATTTGTAATCTCAGCACTTTGAGAAGCTGAGGCGGTGGGATCACAAGGTCAGGAGTTCCAGACCAGCCTGGCCAAAATGGTGAAACCCTGTCTCTAATAAAAATACAAAAAAAAGGCCGGGCACGGTGGCTCAAGCCTGTAATCCCAGCACTTTGGGGGGCCGAGACGGGCGGATCATGAGGTCAGGAAATCGAGACAATCCTGGCTAACACGGTGAAACCCCATCTCTACTAAAAAATACAAAAAACTAGCTGGGCAAGGTGGCGGGCGCCTGTAGTCTCAGATACTCAGGAGGCTGAGGCAGGAGAATGGCCTAAACCCGGGAGGCGGAGCTTGCAGTGAGCTGAGATCCGGCCACTGCACTCCAGCCTGGGCGACAGAGCAAGACTCCGTCTCAAAAAAAAAAAAAAAAAATACAAAAAAAAAATTAGCCAGACGTGGTGGTGCACGCCTGTAATCCCAGCTACTCAGGAGGCTGAGGCAGGAGAATTGCTTGAACCCGGGAGGCAGAGGTTGCAGTGAGCTGAGATCACGCTACTGCTCTCCAGCCTGGGCAGCAGAGCAAGACTCTGTCTCAGAAAAAAAAAAGAAAAAACTTGAAGTGAAAAAAAGATTACGATACCCAATTATAGAATTATCCCATTTCCTAACAATCCAATCCAAAGCAAAATCCCATTTTCTTAAACTGTCCCCAAAATCACCTAACACAAGCCCAAATCTACAATTATTTTCTTTTTTTTTTTTTTTTTTTTGAGACGGAGTCTTGCTCTGTCCCCCTGGCTGGAGTGCAGTGGCGCGATCTTGGCTCACTGCAAGCTCTGCCTCCCGGGTTCCTGCCATTCTCCTGCCTCAGCCTCCCAAGTAGCTGGGACTACAGGCACCTGCCACCGTGCCCGGCTAATTTTTTGTATTTTTAGTAGAGACGGGGTTTCACCATGGTCTCGATCTCCTGACCTTGTGATCCGCCCGCCTCGGCCTCCCAAAGTGCTGGGATTACAGGCGTGAGCCACCGCGCCCGGCCAATTATTTTCTAAAACTATCTTACTAAGGTGCCCAACAGTTCCCTATTATGTATGTTCTCCTTCACTGCAATGATTAACAAATCCATCTTTTCCAGTTACAGCTGTGTTCCCCGTGGTCTTTGTCTGGAAGGCATTAGGCATTGACACATGGAAGGGAGGAAAGAGTGGTCAGGCGCAGTGGCTCACACCTGTAATCCCAGCACTTTGGGAGGCCGGGTGTGGTGGTGCATGCCTGGCACAGTTAGAAAAGGAAGGAGCGGGCCAGGAGCAGTGGTTCACGTCTATAATCCCAGTCCTTTGGAGGCTGAGGTGGGTGGATCACCTGAGATCAGGAGTTCGAGATCATGGCCAACATGGTGAAACCCTGCCTCTATTAAAAATACAAAAATTAGCCAGGGGTGGAGGTGCACGCCTGTAATCCCAGCTACTTGAGAGGCTGAGGCAGAAGAATTGCTTGAACCTGGGAGGTGGAGGTTGCAGTGAGCTGAGATCGCATCATTGTACTGCAGCCTGGGCAACAAGAGTGAAACTTCGTCTTAAAATAAACAAACAACAACAACAACAAAAAGGTGATTGTGGACGTTTTTCTCTGATACTATGCCAAAATTCAACAAGTTATGATTTTTCTTTTTTTTGTTGTTGTTTTCTTGAGATGGGGTCTCACTCTGTTGCCCAGGCTATAGTACAGTGTTGCAACCTCGGCTCACTGCAACCTCCACCTCCTGGGTTTAAGTGATTCTCCTGCCTCAGCCTCCCAAGTAGCTGGGAATACAGGCATGCACCACCATGCCCGGCTAATTTTTCTATTTTTAGTGGAGACAGGGTTTCACCATGTTAGCCAGGATGGTCTCTATCTCCTGACCTTGTGATCCACCCGCCTCAGCCTCCCAAAGTGCTGGGATTACAGGCATGAGCCACCGCGCCCAGCCAACAAGGGATGATTTCTTAAAGGTTACTTGCAATGTGGAATCTGAAACCACATCAGTAAACATTCCATACTCTATTACATTAAAATTCATGAGTCTAGGCCAGGCACAGTGGCTCACGCCTATAATCCCAGCACTCTTGGAGGCCAAGGCAGGTGGATCACTTGAGGTCAGGAGTTTGAGACCAGCCTGGCCAACATGATGAAACCCCATCTCTACTAAAAATACAAAAAACAAACAAACAAGCAAACAAAAAATCCGTCTATTTTGCACTTTGGATCATTTGTCCAGGCATAATTTTGAACATCATTCATTGGTCACTTGGGAAATATTGGTTCACTGAATTATGTAGACCTTTTGAATGTTCACACATTTCATTATACATTTTTTAACCACACTTTTTAATATCCCCACCAATCTCATCAGAAAAGTCAGTATGCTTTAAAAGACGTCAAATTTACAGAAATGAACATAAGATTGTTTTGTTTTTGTTTTTGTTTTTTTGAGACGGAATCTCCAGCCTGGGCAACAAGAGTGAAACTCCATCTTCAAAAAAAAAGGTTGGGGGGGGGCAATTCTAGGTGACATAGCCATTCTAAATGTGTACACAGCAACCAACAGAACTGCAAAATATGTGAAGAAAAACTGATAGAGAGAATATGAGACGAAAATAAGGACGGGTAGAGAGGAATGCAACACTATCATTAACCAACAGGAGCTGTCGACATATATAGAACACTCCACCCAACAACAGCAGAATACACATTCTATTTAGGAGTCCATAGAACATATATCAAGACACACCATAAATGTGCCGTAAAACAAACCTCAACAAATTTAAAAGAATTGAAATCATACAGTGTGTTTTCAACCACAATGGAATCAATCCAAAAGTATATCAATAA
This sequence comes from Theropithecus gelada, assembly GCF_003255815.1. Taxonomy (NCBI): domain Eukaryota; kingdom Metazoa; phylum Chordata; class Mammalia; order Primates; family Cercopithecidae; genus Theropithecus; species Theropithecus gelada. The sequence continues at coordinate 81,342,350 of NC_037681.1, forward strand.
AAGTATATCAATAATACACTTTTCTTCTTTTTTGTTTTTGAGATGGAATCTCGCTCTGTTGCCCAGGCTAGAGTGCAGTGGCGCCATCTTGGCTCACTGCAAGCTCCACTTCCTGGGCTCAAGCAATTTTCCTGCCTCAGTCTCCCAAATAGCTGAGATTACAGGCACCCGCCACCATGCATGGCTAATTTTTGTATTTTTAGTAGAGACAGGGTTTCCCCATGTTGGCCAGGCTGGTCTCAAACTCCTGACTTCAAGTGATCTGCCTGCCTTGGCCTCCCAAAGTGTTGGAATTACAGGCATGAGCCACCATGCCTGGCCCTACATAATCTCTTCTATAAAATAGAAGAAAACGTTTCCTAATTCATTTTATGGAGTTAGTGTTATCCTGATACAAAAACTAGACAAAGGTAGTATGAAAAAGAAAACTACAGACCATTATCTCTCAAGAACTTCGATGTGAAAATTCTCAACAAAACATTAACAAACCTATTCCAGCAATGTATAAAAAAAGTATATACACTATCATCAAGTGGGATTTATTTCAGGTAAGCAAGGCTGGTTCAACATTTTGGACACAGTATAATCCACCATATCAATAAGCTAAAGAAGAAACATTATATGATCAAATTAATTGATGCAGAAAAATCATTAGACAAAATTAAACATTCATTTATGATAAAAATAGGAATAAAGGAAGATTTTCCCAACTTTATAATGAGCATCTGCAGACCTATAGTCGCATTATTCTTCATGGTGAAAGAATGAATGCTTTCCCCCTAAGAGCAAGAACAAAGCGAGATGTCCTTTCTCACTACTCTTATTCAGCACAGTGCTAGAGGTTTTCAATTAATGGTGGTCTTATGTTGATGTATCTTGGATGTGATTGGATGGCCATAGTTAAGATAGAACACTTGGAAATTGTCCAATACAGAGGAACTGCATGTGGTGCATTTAGGGAGCCCATGGAGGGAGAACCTTCCACAGAGCCCACATCTCCCACCATTTGTCTGTTTTAAGGGAATTTGCCTGGAATGCAGGGTGCACCTGTAGCACCTGGAAACCCACAGGCTCCAAGAGCCCCAGGCTGATGTTCAGACTAATGGAAGCAGAGCTGAAATGACTTCCCGCCCCATGGGGTTATTGCAGCCATGATTGTGGCCATATATGGATATACTCATATCCAGCCCCTTAAAGGTAAGTGTTATTACTTTCCAGATTTACTATTTCCTTAATGATATAATATGTAATATATTTCAAAGATGAAACATTCTAGATACCTCAAATCATTTTTAAAATCAGATTAGATTTAAATAAATTTCAAAAATTAACAAATAGGCCAGGTGCAGTGGCTCCCGCCTGTAATCCCAGCACTTCGGGAGGCCAAGGTGGTCAGATCACTTGAGGTCATCTCGTAGCTCCCATAATTACCACGTTGTGGGAGGGACCCAGTGGGACATAATTGAACCATGGGGGTGGGTCTTTCCAGTGCTGTTCTCCTGATAGTGAATAACTCTTATGAGATCTGATGGTTTCAAAAATGGGAGTTTCCCTGCACAAACTCTCTCTTTGCCTGCTGCCATCCATGTAAGATGTGGACTTGCTCCTCCTTGCGTTCCACCATGATTGTGAGGCCTCACCAGACATACAGAACTGTAAGGCCATTAAACCTCTTTCTTTTGTAAATTTCCCAGTCTCAGGTATGCCTTTATCAGTGGCATGAAAACAGACAAATACAATAAATTGGTACCAGGAATGGGGCATTGCTGAAAAGATATCCCAAAATTGGCTAGACATAGTGGCTCACACCTGTAATCCCAGCACTTTGGGAAGCCAAGGCAGGCAGATCACCTGAGGTCGGGAGTTCAAGACCAGCCTGACCAACATGGAGAAACACCATCTTTACTACAAATACAAACTTAGCCAGGCGTGGTGGCATATGCCTGTAATCCCAGCTACTTGGGAGGCTGAGACAAGAGAGTCACTTGAACCCAGGAGGCAGAGGTTGTGGTGAGCCGAGATCATGCCATTGCACTCCAGCCTGGGCAACAAGAGCCAAACTTCATCTCAAAAAAATAAAAATAAAAAATAAAAATAAAAGATACCCCAAAATGTGGAAGCAACTTTGGAACTAGGTAACAGGCAGGGGTTGGAACAGTTTGGAGGGCTCAGAAGAAGACAGGAAAATGTTGGAAAGTTTGGAACTTCCTAAAGATTTGTTGACTGGCTTTGGCAAAAATGCTGATAGTGATATGAACAATAAGGTCCAGGCTGAGGTGGTCTCAGATGAAGATGAGGATGGGAACTGGAGCAAAGGTGACTCTAGTTATGTTTTAGCAAAGAGACTGGCAGCATTTTCCCCTGCCCTAGAGATTTGTGAAACTTTGAACTTGAGAGAGATGATTTAGGGTATCTGGAAAAATAAATTTCTAAGCAGCAAAGCATTCAAGAGATGACTTGGGTGCTCTTAAAAGCATTCAGTTTTAAAAGGGAAATAGCATAAAAGTTTGGAAAATTTGCAGTCTGACAATGAGATAAAAAAGAAAAAACATTTTCTGAGGAGAAATTCAAGCTGGCTGCAGAAATTTGCCTAAGTAACGAGGAGCCAAATGTTAATCACCAAGACAATGGGGAAAATGTCTCCAGGGCATATCAGAGGTCTTCACTGCAGGCCCTCCTATCACAGGCCCAGAGGCCTGGGAGAAAATGGTTTCCTGGGCTGGGCCCAGGGTCCCTGTGCTGTGTGCAGCCTAGGGACTTGGTGTCCTGCGTCCCAGCCACTCCAGCCATGACTAAAAGGAGCCAAGGTACAGCTCAGGCTGTTGCTTCTGACAGTGGAAGCCCCAAGCCTTGGCAGATTCCATGTGGTGTTGAGCCTGTGGGTGCACAGAAGTCAAGAATTAAGGTTTGGGAAACTTCACCTTGAGATGTGTGTGCGTGTGTGTGTGTGTGTGTGTGTGTGTGTGTGTGTATATATATATATATATTTTTTTTTTTTTTTTTTTGAGATGGAGTTTCCCTCTTGTTGCCCAGGCTGGATGGAGTGCAATGACTTGATTTCGGCTCACTACAACCTCTGCCTCCCAGGTTCAAGTGATTCTCCTGCCTCAGCCTCCCGAGTAGCTGGGATTACAGGCGTGTGCCACCATGCCCGGCTAATTTTATATTTTTAGTAGAGACGGGGTTTCTCCACGTTGGTCAGGCTGGTCTCAAACTCCCGACCTCAGGTAATCCACCCGCCTTGGCCTCCCAAAGTGCTGGGATTACAGGCGTGAGCCACCACGCCTGGCCTTTTTTTTTTTTTAACCTTTGCCTAGATGTCAGAGGATGTATAAGAACGCCTGGGTGCTTAGGCAGAAGTTTGCTGCAGGCGCAGGGCCCTCATGGAGAACCTCTGCTGGGGTAGTGCTAAAGAGAAATGTGGGGTCAGAGTTCCCACACAGAGTCCCTACTGGGGGCACCACCTAGTGGAGCTGTGAGAAGAGGGCCACCATCCTTCAGACCCCAGAATGGTAGATCCACTAACGGCTTGCACCGTGCACCTGGAAAAGCCGCAGACAATGCCAGCCCCTGAAAGCAGCCAGGAGAGGGGCTATACCTGCAAAGCCACAGGGGCGGAGCTGTCCAAGGCCGTGGGAGCCCACCTCTTGCATCAGTGTGACCTGGATAGGAGACATGGAGTCAAAGGAGATCATTTTGGAATTTTAAGATTTGCCTGCCAGTCGCGAGCGAATGAGCAAGAGGGTGTTCGACTGCTAGAGCCGAGCGAAGCGATGCCTAAATCAAAGGAACTTGTTTCTTCAAGCTCTTCTGGCAATGATTCTGACAGTGAAGTTGACAAAAAGTTAAAGAGGAAAAAGCAAGTTGCTCCAGAAAAACCTGTAAAAAAGCAAAAGACAGGTGAAACTTCGAGAGCTCTGTCATCTTCTAAACAGAGTAGCAGCAGCAGAGATGATAACATGTTTCAGACTGGGAAAATGAGGTACGTTAGCGTTCGAGATTTTAAAGGCAAAGTGCTAATTGATATTAGAGAATACTGGATGGATCCTGAAGGTGAAATGAAACCAGGGAGAAAAGGTATTTATTTAAATCCAGAACAATGGAGCCAGCTGAAGGAACAGATTTCTGACATTGATGATGCAGTAAGAAAACTAAAATTTGAGCCCTATAAATAAAACCTGTACTGTTCTTAAAAAAAAAAAAAAAAAAAAAAAAAATTTGCCTGCCCTGCTGGATTTCAGTCTTGCATGGGCCTGTAGCGCCTCTGTTTTGGCTAATTTATTCCATTCAGAATGGCTATATTTACCCAATTCATATACCCCCGTTGTATCTAGGAAGTAACTAACTTGCTTTTGATTTTACAGCCTCATAGGTGGAAGGGACTTGCCTTGTGTCAGATGAGATTTTGTACTGTGGACTTTTGAGTTAATGCTGAAATAAGACTTTAGGGATGGCTGGGTGCAGTGGCTCAAGTCTGTAATCCCAGCACTTTGAGAGGCTGAGGTGGTGGATCACGAGGTCAGGAGATCGAGATCATCCTGGCTAACATGGTGGAACCCCGTCTCTACTAAAAATACAAAAAATGAACCAGGTGTGGTGGCGGGTGCCTATAGTCCCAGCTACTCGGGAGGCTGAGGCAGGAGAATGGCATGAACCCAGGAGGTGGAGCTTGCAGTGAGCAGAGACCACGCCACTGCACTCCAGCCTGGGAGACAGAGCGAGACTCTGTCTCAAAAAAAAAAAAGACTTTAGGGGACTGTTGGGAAGGCATGATTGGTTTTGAAATGTGAAGGCATGAGATTTGAGAGGGCCCAGGGGCAGAAAGATATGGTTTGGCTCTCTCTCACACCCATAGCTCCCATAATTCCCACATGTTGTGGCAGGGACCTGGTGGGAGATAATTGAATCACGGGGGCGGGTCTTTCTTGTGCTGTTCTCGTGATACTGAATAAGTCTCACGAGATCTGATGGTTTTTTTTATTTTTTTTTTTTTTTGAGACGGAGTCTCGCGCTGTGTCACCCAGGCTGGAGTGCAGTGGCGCGATCTCGGCTCACTGCAAGCTCCGCCTCCCAGGTTCACGCCATTCTCCTGCCTCAGCCTCCGAGTAGCTGGGACTACAGGCGCCCGCCACCACGCCCGGCTAGTTTTTTGTATTTTTAGTAGAGACGGGGTTTCACCATGTTAGCCAGGATGGTCTCGATCTCCTGACCTCGTGATCCGCCCGTCTCGGCCTCCCAAAGTGCTGGGATTACAGGCTTGAGCCACCGCGCCCGGCCCTGATGGTTTTAAAAATGGGAGTTTCGCTGCACAGGCTGTTTCTCTTTGCCTGCTGCCATCCAAGTAAGATGTGACTTGCTCCTCCTTGCCTTCTGCCATGATTGTGAGGCCTCTCCAGTCATGTGGAACTATAAGTCCATTAAACCTCTTTCTTTTGTAAATTGCCCAGTCTCAGGTATGTCTTTATCAGCAGCATGAAAACGGACTAATACAGATCAAGGGTTCAAGACCATTCTGGCCAATGTGGTGAAACCCTGTCTCTCCTAAAAAATACAAAATTCAGCCAGGCATGGTGGTGCATGCCTGTAATCCCAGCTACTCAGGAGGTTGAGGCATGAGAATCACTTGAACCTAGGAGGCAGAAGTTGCAATGAGACAAGATTGTATCACTGCACTCCAACCTGGGTGACAGAGCAAGGCTCTACTCAAAATGATAATAATAATAATAATAAATAATTAACAAATAGTCCCCTTGCCTCTCACAAATTAGACAGTACTTCCCAGAATGCCCTGCTGAAGAGTTGTAACAGATAACCCTGTTCCTCCTTAACCTCTCTGTGCTTCATTTGCTCACCTGTAAAATAGTGATCATAGTAGTACCTATCTTGTGGTGATGCAGAGGATTAAAGAAGCTAATAAGGGGGGCCAGGCACAGTGGCTCATGCCTGTAATCCCAGCACTTTGAGAGGCTGAGGTGGGCAGATCGCTTGAAGTCAGGAGTTCGAGACCAGCTTGGCCAACATGGTGAAACCCTGTCTCTACTTAAAAAAAAAAAAAAAAAAAGACAAAAATTTGCCAGGCACCAGGCATTGTGGCAGGTGCCTGTAATCCCAGCTAGTCAGTTGGCTGAGGCAGGAGAATCGCTTGCACCCAGGAGGCGGAGGTTATAGTGAGCTGAGAGCGCACCACTGCACTCCAGTCTGGGTGACAAAGCAAGACTCCATCTCAAAAAAAAAAAAAAAAGCCAATTAGGGTGGAAGCACTTAGAACAGTGTTTGCACATAGTAGGCCTTCAGAAGTGCCCTAGCCTGTGACTTGCAGTTATTAGGGAGATCAGCCTTTCAGCAGGGCATGAAAGAGAAGGCTTTCTACCAATCCCACCCCGAAACCAGAAACAATTTGCCAATAGAGTGTTTGCTCCTCACTATCAAAGACTGATGAAAGGGGGTGTATTAGTCTGTTCTCGTGCTGCTAATAAAGACATACCTGAGACTGGGTAATGTATAAAGGAAAGAGGCTTAATTGACTAGCAGTTAAGGCTGGGTGCAGAGGCTCGTGCCCGTAATCCCAACACTTTGGGAGGCCAAGGCAGGTGGATCACCTGAGGTCAGGAGTTCAAGACCAGCATGAATAATACAGTGAAACCCCGTCTCTACTAAAAACACAAAAATTAGCCAGGCATGGTAGCGGGCACATGTAGTCCTAGCTACTCAGGAAGCTGGGACAGGAAAATTGATTGAACCTGGGAGGCGGAGGTTGCAGTAAGCAGAGATGGCACCACTACACTCCAGCCTGGGTGACAGAGCAAGACTCCATCTCAAAAATAATAATAATAGGCCAGGCGCTGTGGCTCACACCTGTAATCCCAGTACTTTGGGAGGCCGAGGTGGGCGATCACAAGGTCAGGAGTTCGAGACCAGCCTGGCCAACATGGTGAAACCCCGTCTCTACTAAAAAATACAAAAATTAGCCGGGTGTGGTGGCGCATGCCTGTAATCCCAGCTACTCGGGAGGCTGAGGCAGGAGAATCACTTGAACCGGGGAGGGGGAGTTGCAGTGAGCCGAGATGGCACCACTGCACTCCAGCCTGGGTGACAGAGCAAGACTCTGTTTCAAAAAGAAATAAATAATAATAACTGACTCACAGTTCAGCATGGCTGGCAAGGCCTCAGGAAACTTACAATTATGGTGGAAGGGGAAGCAAATATGTCTTTCTTCATATGGCGGCAGGAGACAAAACAAATGCCCAGCAAAGGGAGAAGCCCCTTATGAAAACACCAGATTTTGTGAGAACTAACTCACTATGGCAAGAACAGGATGGGAGAAACCACCCCCATGATTCAATTACCTCCCAATGGGTCCCTCCCACGACTCACGGAGATTGCGGGAACTACAATTCAAAATGAGATGTGGGTGGAGACACAGCCAAACCATATCAAGGGGTATCGGAAAGAAAGTGAGCCGGAGATCACCCACTGGCCTGCAACTGCATCCATCCATGTATCATTTGCTCTGATTTCCATCACCTGCCTGGCCCCCTGAGGCATTTGAGTTTGTGACATATGATATTTTGCTAATCATCTTCATTATGGAATTCTCCACCACTTCAGCCAGAGAGTAATGGTTTAATGGCTGAGAGAGAGTAATGGTTTAATGGCTGAGAGAGAGCAATCCTGTCAGACGTAAAGGAATAAAGAAAAGACTTTAGCATTTTCCATCACTGTATGATAAGTCACTTATTTAAAGGTTTCATACGTGAAACCTCAAAGCTAAGTGGACAGGGGGCTGGGAGTGGATTTTAGGGGTTTTCATAGATACTTTTGTTAGAGTAGACAGCAAGTCAGACATGAGCAGGGTAAGAGAGCCCCCCACACAGACACACACACACACCAGGAATGTCAGGCAACCATCAGGTGATGGTCAGGTGGTTGTTAAACAGTCTCTCTAAAATTGTTCACAGCCAGTACCAGGGACAGGCAGTCTTCCAATAGATAAAAACACCTGAAACTGGTGATCAGCAGCTTCCCGGTAAGATCTTAGGAGTTGGGCAAGTGGGCTCAAGCACAAGCATTAAGAGGCAAAATGACAGAGTTTAACATACGTGGCCACCCTCTAGGGACATTTGACTGGTAAGGGAAGGACACCTCAAGTGAGCATGGGCACGACTCCAGAAAACACATCGTGCGTGCTCACCTCCCAAGTGCTAGCAGGCCGCTGCACATAAGCACAGCCCACCCCAAGGGAAGAATCAGGGGAGAAGGGATGCAAGCCCCCAGAAGTCTGCCAGCATATAAAACCCCAAGTCAACAGGTCAAACCACACACTTGCCTTTCAAGTTGTCTGCCCTCTTCCAAGTGTACTTTTCTTCCTTTCCTTCCTGCTCTAAAGCTTTTTAATAAACTTTCACTCCTTCTCTAAAACTTTTTAATAAACTTTCACTCCTGCTCTAAAACTTGTCTGTCTCTCCTTCTGCCTCTTACCTTTCAGTTACATTCTTTCTTCTAAGGAGCAAGAACTGAGGTTGCTGCAGACCTGTACGGATTTGCCACTGGTAACATATTTTCATGCTGTGTGACTCGGAGGCTTTCCACTGCTAACATACTTCCCTTACCAGTCTACCATTCCTAGAGGAAGGTCATATAGAAGTCATATACCAGTTAAACTCCACCACTTTGTCTCTCTTATGTATTTATTTGTATGTATTTGTTATTTATTTATTTATTTATTTTTTGAGACAGTGTCTTGCTTTGTTAACAGCCCAGGCTGGAGTACAGTGGCACAATCTCGGCTCACTGCAACCTCCACCTCCTGGGTTCAAGCAATTCTCCTGCCTCAGCGTCCTGGGTAGCTGGGATTACACTACAGTAGATGCGCCACCACACCCAGCTAATGTTTTTTTGTATTTTTAGTAGAGACAGGGTTTCACCATATTGGCCAGGCTGGTCTTGAACCCCTGACCTTGTGATCCGCCCACCTCGGCCTCTGAAAGTGCTGGGATTACAGGCTTGAGCCACTGTGTCCGGCCCATTTTGTCTCTTAATGAGCATGCTTGAGCCCACTTGCCCAACTCCTGAGATCTGACTGGGAAGCTGCTGATCACCAGTTTCAGGTGCTTTTATCTATTGAGAGACTGCCTTTCCCTGGCTCTGGCTGTGACCAATTATTATTTTAGAGATACCATTTAATAACCACCTGACCATCACCTGATGGCTGCCTGACATTCCTAGTGGTGGTTTGAGGAGGGGGACTCTCCTACCCTGCTCATGTCTGACTCGATACCTACTGTGATGCTTAGGGTTATCTGTTGTGCTGGTGTCTTTGGTGTGCCCACTTGATGTTCTCTCCACCTTACCCACCATGCTCTGTGCCCGGGACTACATCAGCAACAGGCTGACTTGCTCTCTGCCTTCGAGTTGGGTTCAGTTAAAGGTGGGGGCCGCTGGTGGGAGATGGAAGAACAAGAGAACAAGGTCAGGGTGCTTGTTTCCTATCAGGGTCACTTCAAACATCTATACTCAGTCAGGTGACCTTGCCCACACAGCTTTCCCTGACTCTGCGTTCCTGTAACCAGTTCCTCTCATGGCCTCTGCAGGCCTAGGAATGGAAACAGAACCTGCTATGACAAGTCTTGAGTGTTGCCCAATCCATTGTGGAGGTAAACCTCACAGCGATAGCTTCGTAGAGTCCCCTTTTAAACTCTCCTTAAATATCTTCATTTAGCAATGCCATCTATTTCCTAGCACTCTACCTGATGAATGTATATGTGCTTTTCACATAACTCCCTTTTGAACGAGCACCTGGGTAAAGTACAACTCTCTGTACCAAGAGCCAAGGTCAATAAGAATAGTAGTTTCAAACATCAGTCTGAAAACTCTCAAGTGTGCAAAAAATACAACTTTTTCTACTTTTCTTTTCCTTTTTTTTTTTTTTTTTGAGACGGAGTCTCGCTCTGTTCCCCAGGCTGGAATGCAGAGGCACAATCTTGGCATCTTGGCTCACTGCAACCTCGGCCTCCCAGGTTCAAACAATTATCCTGCCTCAGCCTCCCGAGAAGCTGGGACTATAGGTGCACGCCGCCATGCCTGGCTAATCTTTTTGTATTTTAGTAAAAACGGGGTTTCATCATGTTGCCCAGGCTGATCTTGAACTCCTGAGCTAAGGCAAACCGCCCGCTTCGGCCTCCCAAAGTGCTGGAATTACAGGCCTGACCCACCGCACCTGGCCCAACTGTTTCTACTTTTTTATACTCCGACTTAATTTCTCTTTCAGCCCCAATCCTCCAGGGTGATAGAAACATAAGTTAAATCAGCACAGGTTGCCCCCTAACAATTAAAATACAATTAATAGCCAGGCGCGGTGGCTCACGCCTGTAATCCCAGCACTTTGGGAGGCCGAGGCAGGCGGATCACCTGAGGTCAGGAATTCGAGACCAGCCTGACCCACATGGAGAAACCCTGTCTCTACTAAAAATAAGCTGGGCATGGTGGCACATGCCTGTAATCCCAGCTGCTTGGGAGACTGAGGCAGGAGAATCACTTGAACCCGGGAGGCAGAGGTTGCGGTGAGCCGAGATCGTGCCATTGCACTCCAGCCTGGGCAACAAGAGTGAAACCCTGTCTCAAAATAAATAAATTAATTAATTAATTAAATTAAATACAATTAATAGGCATAAGAATAGAATGACACACTGGGAACTTAGGAACCAAGAGGAGGGACACCTAACCTAACCTCAAGGGAGAAAAAAAAGAAATGTCAGGGAACTTCCCAGAGAGTGTGATGTGTTTGAGATGAGACAAAACAATGAATCAAGTTAGCCAGACTTGAAAGGAAATGACATGCTAGCGCAGGGAACAGCCTGAGCAAAGTCACAGAGGCAAGAAATAGCACAACGTGTAGGAGACTTAAAATTGGAACAATACAGAGAAAATTAGCATGGCCCCTACACTAAGATGACATGTAAATTCGTGAAGCATTCCAAAGCAAACAAATAATAAAAATATTTTTAAAAAAATAAATTCAGGCCAGGTGCGGTGACTCACACCTGTAATCCCAACACTTAGGGTGGCTGAGATGGGCAGATCACCTGAGGTCGGGAGTTTGAGACCAGCCTGACCAACATGGAGAAACCCCATCTCTACTAAAAATACAAAATTAGTGGGGCGTGGCGTCACATGCCTGTAATCTCAGCTACTCCGGAGGCTGAGGCAGGAGAACGGCTTGAACCTGGGAGGGAGAGGTTGTTGCAGTGAGCTGAGATCGCACCACTGCACTCCAGCCTGGGCAACAAGAGTGAAACTCCATCTCAAAAATAAATAAATAATAAAATAAAATAAATTCAGAGCCGGGAGCGGTGGCTCACACCTGTATTCCCAGCACTTTGGGAGGCCAAGGCAGGTGGATCACTTGAGGCCAGGAGTTCGACAGCAGCCTGGCCAACATGGTGAAACCCCACCTCTACTAAAAAGTACAAAAATTAGCCAGGCATGATGGCACATACCTGTAATCCCAGCTACTCGGGAGAATGAGGCAGGGAGAATTGCTTGAACCCAGGAGGCAGAGGTTGCAGTGAGCCAAGATCATGCCACTGAACTCCAGTCTGGGCGACAGAACGAGACATTTCTCAAAAAATAAAAATAAATAATAAACAAATAAATAAATAAATAAATTCAGGCTTGGCATGGTGGCTCACGCCTGTAATCCCAGCACTTTGGGAGGCCGAAGTGGGAGGATTACTTGAGGTCAGGAGTTCGAGACCAGCCTGGCCAACATGGCGACACTCCATCTCCACTAAAAATACAAAAATTAGCCAGGTGTGGTGGTGCGCACCTATAATCCCAGCTCCTCAGGAGGCTGAGACACAAGAATCACTTGAACCCAGGAGGCAGAGGTTGCAGTGAGCCGAGATCACACCACTGAACTCCAGCCTAGGCAACAGAGTGAGACTCCAACTCAAAAAAAAAAAAAAAAAAAAATCAATGTTGTGGGAGTATAAGGTTCAAGGCAGGGAGAGGTGAGAGGCAAGGACTCTGTTTATAACAGGGGAAGGACTTTGAACTCTGTGTTATAGGGCAGTGGTCTATAAGGAGGGGTACACACACCCCATGTACAGAAGAAAGTTCACTGGAATACAGGAAGAAAATGTTACAGCTTCTATCTTGTGCTTTAACTTAAAAAAATTTTATGTATGTTTTGTAAGGTGTTTGTCCCCTCCAAAACTTGTGTTAGGATTTAATCCCTGCCGGAGATGGCAGCTCAGGCCTGTTATCCCAGTATTTTGGGAAGCCAAGGCAGGAGGACTGCTTGAGCCTAGGAGTTTAAGAATAGCCTGGGCAACATAGTGAGACTCCATCTTAGAAAAAATAATAAAAAGAAAAAGAAGAAATTTAATCCCCAGTGTGGCAATATTAAGAGATGGACCTTTAAAAGGCGATGACTTACTGGGCTTGATGGCTCACGCCTGTAATCCTAGCACTTTGGGGGCCGAGGTGGGTGGATCACCTGAGGTCAGGAGTTCAAGACCAGCCTGGTCAACACGGCAAAACCTCATCTCTACTAAAAATACAAAAATTAGCCGGGCATGGTGGTACACGCCTGTAATCCAAGCTACTTGGGAGGCTGAGGTGGGAGGATCACTTGAGCCTGGGAGGTGAAGGTTGCAGTGAACCGAGATTGTGCCACTGCACTCCAGCCTGGGTGACAGAGTGAGATCCTGTCTCAAAAAAAAAAAAAAAAAATCACTTTCTTTATAAATTACCCACCTTCAGGTATTCTGTTATAAGCAACATAAAACAGACTAAGATAATATATTAATAATACCCTACTGCAGAAACATAATATATTACTGCATTAGGATATTACTACAGTATATTATTTTATATTACATAATAAACAAATACATTAGGCATATACTAAAATGAGTTAAGCCAGAATCAGCCAATTGACTTTGGTTTTGACCAAGAACTTGCTATAAACATCATTTCTGATGTCCCTGAACCTGGGTAATTCTATGAAAGAGTAGCTTACTATCTTTTTTTTTTTTTTCCTTTTTTTGAGACAGATTCTCACTCTGTCGCCCAGGCTAAAGTGCAGTGGCACGACCTCGGCTCACTGCAGCCTCCGTCTCCCGGGTTCAGCCGATTCTCCTGCCTCAGCCTTCCGAGCAGCTGGGATTACAGGCGTGCGCCACCACACAGGCTAATTTTTTGTATTTTTAGTGGAGAAGGGGTTTCTCCATGTTGGCCAGGCTGGTCTCGAACTCGTGACTTCAAGTGATCCACCTGCCTCGGCCTCCCAAAAGTGCCGGGATTACAGGCGTGAACCACCTCAACCCAGCCGTGGCTTACTATCTAATCATGTAACAGGAACAATTATATAAAGTAGGCGTGTGATTTGGTCTCATTATTAGTATTCGAATATTTGTTTTCCAAAATGGTGAATATTCTTCAATGTAATTTGGAGTAAATGTTCTTTCTGTGTTTTTTATTTGTTCATTTGAGATGGAGTCTTGCTCCATAGCCCAGGCTGGAATGCAGCAGTATGATCTCAGCTCACTGCAAATTCCCATTCCAGGATTCAAGCAATTCTCCTGCCTCAGCCTCCCAAGCAGCTGCGACTACAGGCGCCCGACACCACTCCCAGCTGATATTTGTGGTTGTACTAGAGACGGGGTTGCACCACGTTGGCCAGGCTGGTCAGGAACTCCTGACCTCAAATGATCCGCTCACTTCAGCCTCCCAAAGTGCTGGGATTACAGGCTTGAGCCAAAGTACCAAGACGGCAAAAGAAAAAAATTAAAGACCAATATATTATAACAGATCACTTAGGCACAAAAAGCCTCAACAAAATGTTAGCAAATCTAATCAATGTATGAAAATGGTAATGGTTTGTTTATGGTATAAATAACCATAACCAAGTAGAATTTATTCTATATATGCAAGGCTGGTTCAATATTTCAAAAAATAATCAGTATAATCCACCACATCAATAAGCTAAAGAAAAATCACATAACCATATCAATTGAAAAAAAGATTTAGCAAAATGTTCCAGCTACCCCAGAGGCTAAGGCAGGAGGACTGCTTGAGCCTAGGAAATTGAAGGTTCAGTGAGCTATGATCACACCACTGCACTCCAGCCTGGGTGACAGAGTAAAAAGACCCTGTCTCAAAATAAAATAAGATAAAATAAAATAAAAAAGTCTCAGCACACCAGGAATGAAAGGAATTTCCCAACTTGAGAAAGAGCATTGGGCCGGGCGCGGTGGCTCAAGCCTGTAATCCCAGCACTTTGGGAGGCCGAGACGGGCGGATCACGAGGTCAGGAGATCGAGACCATCCTGGCTAACACGGTGAAACCCCGTCTCTACTAAAAAATACAAAAAACTAGCCGGGCGCGGTGGCGGGCGCCTGTAGTCCCAACTACTCGGGAGGCTGAGGCAGGAGAATGGCGTAAACCCGGGAGGCTGAGCTTCCAGTGAGCTGAGATCCGACCACTGCACTCCAGCCTGGGCGGCAGAGCGAGACTCCGTCTCAAAAAAAAAAAAAAAAAAAAAAAGAGAAAGAGCATTGTTCCATGGCCCACAGATCTATGTAAATCTGCCCCAAAGTCTGAGGAAGCTGAGAGGCTGAAGAAAGAGGTGGATAAATCCAGCTTCTTAGAAAAAAACATTAATAGAGACTTACTCACAGAAGTTATGTCTGTGTCTCGGGTAGCAGCGATGACAAGATGTTGGATGCTGCACCCTTACTCACAAGACTCAGGGCATTTTTCTTTTTTTTTTTTTTTTCCTGAGACGGAGTCTCACTCTGTCACCCAGGCTGGAGTGCAGTGGCACGATCTCAGCTCACTGCAACTTCTGCCTCCCAGGTTCAAGCAATTCTCCTGCCTCAGCCTCCTGAGTAGCTGGGATCATAGGCATGCGCCACCACACCTGGCTAATTTCCTTTTTTTCTTTTTTTCTTTTTTTTTTTTTTTTTTTGAGACGAAGTTCGCTCTTGTTGCCCAGGCTGAAGTGCAATGGGGTGATCTCGGCTCACCGCAACCTCCGCCTGCCGGGTTCAAGCGATTCTCCTGCCTCAGCCTTCTGAGTAGCTGGGATTACAGGCATGCGCCACCACACCCAGCTAATTTTTTGTATTTTTAGTAGAGATGGGGTTTCTCCACATTGGTCAAGCTGGTCTCAAACTCCCGACCTCAGGTGATCCACCTGCCTCGGCCTCCCAAAGTGCTGGGATTACAGACGTGAACCACCACACCTGGCAATTTTTGTATTTTTAGTAGAAACGGGGTTTCACCATTTTGGCCAGGCTGGTCTCAAACCCCTGACCTCAGGTGATCTGCCAGCCTTGGCCTCCCAAAGTGCTAAGATTACAGGGTGAGCCATCACGCCTGGCTGACTGAGGGCTTTTATATCATATGGGAGGGGTAGTTCAGAAGGGATGTGTATGACCTAAGGGCAGAATTTGTGGTAAGTACCTGCTCTTACGAAAGGAACAGTATATAAACTGGAAATCATAGAGGCCTTTCCAGAACATGGATTAATCAAAAGCCAACATGGTAGATTTGTTTCCAAAATGAATGTAGGCTTACAAAAAAAACATCATACTTTTAATGGTGAAAGACTGACTGTTTTCCCACTAAAATAGGATGTCCTCTCACGACTCTCATTCAACATAGTACTGAAAGTTTAATAAGAAAAAAAAGAAAAGAGAGAGAAAGAAAGAAAGAGAGAGAGAGAAAGAAAGAGAAAGAAGGAGAGAAAGAAGGAAGGAAGGAAGGAAGGAAGGAAGGAAGGAAGGAAGGAAGGAAGGAAGGAAGGAAGGAANAGGAAGGAAGGAAGGAAGGAAGGAAGGAAGGAAGGAAGGAAGGAAGGAAGGAAGGAAAGAAAGAAAGAAAGAAAGAAAAAGAAAGAAAGAAAGAAAGAAAGAAAGAAAGAAAGAAAGAAAGAAAGAAAGAAAGAAAGAAAGAGAGGGAGGGAGGGAAAGAAAAGAGAAAAAGAGGAGGGAAGGAAGGAAGGAAGGAGATAAAACTGTCCCAATTTGCAGATGATATGATTGTCTATCTAGAAAATTCCAAGGAATCTGCCAAAGAAATTCCTAGAACCAATAAATGGGTACAGCAAGGTCACAGACACAAAACCAACACAGAAAAATCAATTGCATTTCTATATGTTAATAATGAACATGTGGAAACTGAAATTAAAAACAATACTATGTACAGTCACTCCAAAGAAAATTAAATACTTAGGTATAAACTTATAAAACATGTACAGGGCTGGGCTCAGTGGCTCATGCCTGTAATCTCAGCTCTTTTGGAGGCCAAGACGTGTGGATCACTTGAGATCATGAGTTCAAGACCAGTCTGGCCATGGTAAAACTCCATCTCTACTAAAAATAAGCTGGGAGTGGTGGCACATGCCGTATTCCCAGCTACTTGGGTGGCTGAAGCAGAAGAATCACTTGAACCCAGGAAGCAGAGTAGCTGCAGTGAGCCAAGATCATGCCACTGAACTCCAGCCTGGGCAACAGAGTGAGACTCTGTCCCAAAAAAGTATATACATAGATAAAATAAAACAGTACAGGATTTGTATCCTACAGATTACAAAATGCTGATGAAAGAAATTCTGAAAGACCTAAATAAATGGAGAGACATACCATGTTCATGGATTGGAAGACTCAAAATAACAAAGATGTTAATTCCCTCCAAAATTTATCTACAGGTTTTATGCAATTCCTATAAGAATCCTAAAAAGGTTTCTTGCAGACATAGACAAGCTTATTCTAACATTTATATGGAAAGGCACAGGTCCTAGAATAGCTCAAACAATCTTGAAAAAGAAGAAACAGAAAAGAATCACTCTACCAAATATTAAGTCTTACTATTTAGTTGCAGTAATCAAATGAGTGATATTGGTGAAGGAATAGAGAACCCAGAAATAGACCCACACAAATGTGGCAAATTGATTTTTGACAATGGTATGAAAGCAATTCAATGGAGGAAGGATAGCCTTTTTAACAAATGATGCTGGAGCATTGAACATGCATAGGCAAAAAAAATGAACTTCAACCTAAACTTCATACCTTCTACAAAATTTAACAAAAATAAATCATAGACTTAAACGTAAAATGTAAAACTATAAAACTTTTAGAAAAACATAAGAGAAAGTCTTTGGAATCTCAAGCTAGACAAGGGATTCTTACACTTAACATCAAAAGCATGATGGAAAAATTGACAACTTGGCCCTCATCAAAATTAAAATATTTATTGCTTCATAAAAGATGCTGTTAAGAGAATATATAAGTAAAAGCTACAGACTGTAGGGGGAAATATTGGCAAAGGTTACATCAGACAAAGGACTAATATCTAAAATACATAAAAAATAGCCCTCAAAACTCAACAGTAAAAATACAAACCAATTACATGGGCACAAGATATAAACAGACATTTCATCAAAGAGAATATTCAGAAAGCAAAAAGGCGCATGAATAGATGTCCAACACCACTGGCCATTAACCGTATGCAAATTAAAACCACAGTGGAATACCAGTACACATCTATTAGAGTGGCCAAAATAAAATATAGTGACATTGCCAAATGCTGGTAAGGATTTTGAGAAACTAGATCATTCATACACTGCTGGTGGGTATGTAAAATAATACAACTACTCTAGAAAAAAGTCTGAAAAAAATTTTTTTTAATTAGAGATGGGGGTCTCACTATCTTGACCAGGCTGGTCTTCAATTCCTGACCTCAAGCAATCCTCCCATCTTGGCCTCCCAAAATGCCAGGATTCGGCTAGGAGCAGTGGCTCACACCTGTAATCCCAGTACTTTGGGAGGCCAGGGCGGTTGGATCATGAGGTCAGGAGATCGAGACCAGCCTGGACAACATGCTGAAACCCCATCTCTACTAAAAATACAATAAATTAGCTGGGTGTGGTGGCACGCACCTGTAGTCCCAGCTACTCAGGAGGCTGAGGCAGGAGAATTGCTTGAACCCAGGAGTCAGAGGTTGCAGTGAGCTGAGATCATGCCACTCACACTCCAGCCTGCGTGACAGAGCAAGACTCTGTCTTAAAAAAAAAAAAAAAAAAATGCCAGGATTACAGGCGTGAGCCACCACACGAAACAAGTCGTTTTTTTTTTTTTCTTGAGATTAAGTCTCCCTCTATTGCCCAGGCTGGAGGGAAGTGGAGGGTTCTTGGCTCACTGCAACCTCTGCCTCCCTGGGTCAAGCAATTTTCCTGTTTCAGCCTCCCAAGTAGCTGGAATAACCTACGTGTGCCACCATGCAATTTCTTGTCAGCCTGTGACAAACAATTTTTTCTATAACAACATGCAATTACTATTTGACCCAGCAACTAACTGCCCTCCTGGATTTTTTTTTTTTTTTTTTTTTTTTTTTTGAGATGGAGTTTGGAGCGACTTCCTAGGCTCAAGTCCAGTGGCACAATCTCAGCTCACTGCAATCTCCGCCTCCTGGTTTCAAGCGATTTTAGTGCCTCAGCCTCTCAAGTAGCTGGAATTATAGACATGCACCACCACGCCCGGCTAATTTTTGTATTTTCAGTAGAGACAGGATTTCACCATGTTGGTCAGGCTGGTCTTGAACTCCTGACCTCAAGTGATCCGCCCACCTCTGCCTCCCAAAGTGCTGGGATTACAGGTGTGAACCACCACGCTGGCCCCTCCTGAACTTTTATCCCAAAGAAAAGAAAACAAATGTTCTGGCGAGGTGGCTTACGCCTATAATCCTAGCACTTTGGGAGGCCGAGGCGGGAGGCAGCGGGATTGAACTCAGGAATTTAAGATCACCCTAGACAATATGGTGAAATCTTGTCTCTACGAAAAACACAAACAATTAGCCCGGCGTGGTGGTGTATGCCTGGCTGAGGCAGGAAAGATTACTTGAGCCCAGGAGGTCGAGGCTGCAGTAAACTGTGATCGTCCCACTGCACTCCAGCCTGGCAACCAGACCAAGACCCTGTCTCAAAAAAACAAAAGGACAGCACTTTGGGAGACTGAGGCAGCCAGATCACTTGAGGTCAGGAGTTTGAGACCAGCCTGGCCAACATGGTGAAACCCCGCCTCTACCAAAAATACAAAAATTAGCTGGGCATGGTGGTGGGCGCCTGTAATCCTAGCTACTCGGGAGGCTGAGACAAGAGGATGACTTGAGCCCACGAGTTCGAGACCGGCCTGGGCATCATGGCAAAACCCCGTCTCTACAAAAAATACAAAAATTAGCTGGGGGTCATGGCCCGTGCCTGTAGTCTCGGCTATGTGGTAGCCTGAGGTGGGAGAATTGCTTTGAGCCCTGAAGGTTGAGTCTACAGTGAGCTATGATTGCACCACTGCACTCCATCCTGGGCAATAAGAGTGAGACCCTGTCTTATAAAATAAAATAAAGAAATGAAAAAGAAAAAATTAGGCCCGGCGCAGTGGCTCATGCCTGTAATCCAAGCACTTTGAGAGGCTGAGGTGGGTGGATTACTTGAGGCCAGGAGTTTGAGACCAGCCAGGCCAACATGGTGAAACCCTGTCTCTACTAGAAATATAAAAAATTATCTAGGCGTGGTAGTACACATCTGTAATCCCAGCTACTTGGGAGGCTGAGATAGGACAATCACTTGTCCCAGGAGGTGGAGGCTGCAGTGAGCTGAGATCCTGCCACTGCACTCCAGCCTAGGTGACACAGCAAGACTCTGTCCCAAAAAAAAAAATAAAGTTAAAGTTAATGGTTTGAGGAAAAACTATTCTTTTCACTACTCTTGCAACTTGTCTTACAAGCTTGAAATTATTTCCAAAAAAAGGAAAAAGAAAAAAGTAAGAGCAGAGCTTAAAAGTTTGAACTTGAGACAGGCAGTGTCAGAGGCATTTGAACCAGAGCAACTCCATCTTGAATTGTGTCTAGGTAAAATAAGGCTGAGTTGGCCGGGCACGGTGGCTCATGCCTGTAATCCCAGCACTGTGCAAGGCCAAGGCAGGCAGCTGAGGCCAGGAGTTTGAGACCAGCCTGACCAAAATGGCAAAACTCCATCTCTGCTAAAAATACAAAAATCAGCCAGGCATGGTGGTGGGCAGCTGTAATCCCAACTACTCGGGAGGCTGAGGCAGGAGAATCCCTTGAACCCAGGAGGCAGAGGTTGCAGTGAGCCGAGATTGCACCATTGCACTCCAGCCTAGGTGACAGAGCAAGACTTCGTCTTGAAAAAAAATAAATAAATAAGGTTGAGACCTGCTGGACTGCATTCCCAGGTGGTTCACAGTCACAGGATGAGATAAGAGGTCAGCATAAGACACAGGTCACAAAGACCTTGCTGATAAAAGGATGCAGTAAAGAAGCCGGCCAAATCCCACCAAAGCCAAGATGGTGATGAAAGTGACCCCTGGTGGTCCTCACTGCTCATTATATTTAATTATAATTATAATGCATTAGCATGCTAAAAGACTCCCACCAGCGCCATGACAGTTTACAAATGCCTTGGCAACATCAGGAAGTTAGTCTATATGATCTAAAAGGGGAGGAACCCTCAGTTCCAGGAATTACCCACCCACTCGTTGAACACTCATGAATAATCCACCCCTTGTTTAGCATGTGATCAAGAAATAACCATAAAAATAGTCAACAAGCAGGCCTCGGGGCTCCTCTGCCTATGGAGTAGCCATTCTTTTGTTTATTTACTTCTCTAATAAACTTGCTTCCATTTTGCACTGTGGACTCACCCCAGTTCTTTCTTGCCCAAGAATCAAGAACCTTCTCTTGAAATCTGGGGTCTAGATTGGGACCCCTTTCTGGTAACAGGAGGAGTCAAGAATGACTTCCAGGGTCATGTGCAATGGGTCACACCTATAATCCCAATACTTTGGGAGGTCCAGGTGGGAGGATTGCTTGAGCCCAGGAGTTCAAGACCAACCTAGGCAACATGGCGAAACCCTGTCTCTCCAAAAAGTCAGGTGTGGTGACGTGCACCTGTATTCCCAGCCATTTAGGAGGCTGAGGTGGGAGAATCTCTTTAGCCTGGGAGGTCAAGGCCACAGTGAGCTGAGATCGAGCCACTGCACTCCAGCCTGGGTGATAAGAGACAGACCCTGTTTTGAAGAAAAAGAATGACTCTCTTAAGTGACTAGGGATCTAGTCACTGAACGTGAGAATATAAAATTTCATATCTTAGAGCATACATTAAATATGATTTCTTTTTTTTCTTTTTCTTTTTCTTTTTTTTTTTTTTTTCTTTTTTTTTTTGAGGCAGAGTCTCAGTGTGTTGCCCAGGCTGGAAAAGCGATCTTGGCTCACTGCAAACTCCACCTCCTAGGTTCAAGCGATTCTCCTGCCTCAGCCTCCGGAGTAGCTGCAACTAAAGGTGCACACCACCACGCCTGGCTAATTTTTGTACTTTTAGTAGAGACAGGGATTCACCATGTTGGCCAGGCTGGTCTCAAACTCCTGACCTCAAGTGATCTGCCCACCTCGGCCTCCCAAAGTGCTGGGATTACAGGTGCGAGCCACCAGGCCTGGCATTAAATATGATTTCATAAATTTAATGTGAAAGAGGATTGCATATTAATATTGCATAAATTTATTAAGGTTATCTTGACAATTTCCTTTATTCTTGGCTAAATTCTAAAAGTTGCCTATCTATAGTCAGATGGTTTGGTACAAGAACAAGAACCAGAAATACAGAGTCTCATTCCTGGCTCTAATTTCACAGAGAACCACAAAATGCTTAATTTCTTCAATGCTTGCTTTTTCATTTACAAAGTATTACTGATAATTATAATCTGCAAAGTACTTTCCTCAGGAGAGAGTCATGATTTGAGTGCAATTAACTGCTTCTAATTTTTCAAACATAAAATTCTATTTGGTTTTCACGTAGAAACACAGTGTCCAAACTAATTGTTTCCTAAAAGTGATTATTTTCTTAGAGTCATCAATTCATTTTGAGGTGACTTCATGAAATGGTGATTAAGTTGAAACTAATTCAGATAAATATAATATCATTTAACATTAGTCATCACAACAGCTCAACATTCTCATATTAGGAAGGCTGTACATCGTGGAAGTGGGGAGAAATATAAACAACAAAAAGAAATGTCAATTCTTACATAAAACTCTAGTTTCGATAATTATTGGTACAGGTGGCTCATGCCTGTAATCCTAGCACTTTGGGAGGCCAAGGTGGGCGGATCACCTGAGGTCAGGGCTTTGAGACCAGCCAGGTATGGTGGCGCATGCCTGTAATCCCAGCTACTCAGGAGGCTGAGGCAGGAGAATCGCTTGAACCCAGGAGGCAGAGGTTTCAGTGAGCCGAGATCACACCACTGCACTCCAGCCTGGGTGACAGATTGAGACTCCGTCTAAAAAAAAGAAATTATTGGTATCCATTCCTCTGTAAGTTTTCTCAGAAAACAGCCAAGATAATTATATAATTATACATAGTCTCACACCTCTACTATGCTCTGCAAAATAAAAAATAAAAAAAGAATTATATATAGTCCCAGCATTAAACTAATGAATTCATGACAACGAATACCACTGAAAATAACAAGATTCTGCCTTGGGATGTTAGTGTCAGACTTTAACATTGAAGACAATACTTGGAGCTATACTTTTATTTATTTATTAATTTATTTTATTTAGAGATGGAGTCTTACTCTGTTACCCAGGCTGGAGTGCAGTGGCGCCATCTTGGCTCACTGCAACCTCCATCCCCCAGGGTTCAAGCGATGCTCCTGCCTCAGCCACCCAAATAGCTGGGACTACAGTTGCACACCACCATGCCCAAGTAATTTTTGTATGTTTAGTAGAGATGGGGTTTCACTATGTTGGCCAGGTTAATCTCGAACTCCTGACCTCAGGTGATCCACCCACCTGGCCCAAAGTGCTGGGATTACAGGCATGAGCCACTGCACCCAGACAGAGACATATTTTCATCTAAATGGGACTGACTGGGAAATGGTGTCCAGGTAGACACTGTGTCCAAACAAGTTGCTCTTATTGCTCATTGGTAAGCCCCTTTCCCCACCTCTTCAGAATGTCTCTCCGATCTCAGATTGTTCTTTAGTAACTAGAAGCTGAGAGAGAAAAAACAATTCATGTATTCATCACCTCTCCTCACAAACAATGACTTTTATAATATACTAATTTTTCAAATGTTATCCCCCTTCCTATTTTAATATGTCTTTAGTTTAAATAGGCAGACTCATAAAATGATAATAATCATAAAATCATTAAATATGCCTGTAGTCACAGAAATGACAGAAGCTAATGCTTAGAACATACCTAGATAAAATTCTACAGTCACTGTACTGAGTTGAGGAGGAATAGCTAATAAAATCTTTAGATTTTTTTGAGAAAAAATTTATTGGAGTGTAACATACATACAGAAAAGTATACAAATCCTAAATATAGAGATCAATAAATAATAAAAAGGTGACTACATCTATGGAAACAACAGTCAGGTCAAGAAATAGTAGAAATAGTAATCAGGCCAAAGCAGGATGATTACTTGAGCCCAGGATTTCAAGGCCAGCCTGGGCAACACAGGGAGACCCATATCTACAAAAGATTTTTTTTTTTTTTAAATCAGGCATGGTGGTTTATGCCTGTAATCTCAACACTGGGAGGCTGAGGTGGGAGGATTGCTTGAGCTCAGGAGTTTGAGGCCACCCGGGGCAACAGAGTGAGACCCCATCCCTATAAAACATAAATTTAAAACAATTAGCTGGTCATGGTGGCATGTGTCTGTAGTCTCAGCTACTCGGGAGGCTGTGGCAGGAGACTCACTTGAACCGAGGAACTAGAGGCTGCAGTAAGCTGTGTTCATGCCATTGCACTCCAGCCTGGGCAACGAAGCGAGACCTTGTTTCTAAATAAATAATACAAAATCATAAAGACAAAAAGTGAAACTGATTGCTAGGGGTTAGCGGGAAGGAGCAATGCTCATTATTATTTAATGGATGATAGAGTTCAGACTCTGTCTTTAAAAAAAAGAAGGAAAAAAGAGTAGTCTATGGAAAATCTAATTCAAGGTACAAATAGATCAGAATAGTAGTTGAAGTTTGGAGTTATCATCTGGGAGGGGGACACAGCTACTAGGGGATGAAATAGTCCATATCTGAATCTAGGTATTTAACATTATGAATGTTTTTCATATGTTAAAATGCTATAATGCTATACATTTAAGATTTGTACATTTTCTCTGGTTATAAGTCAATTAAAAAGTAAAAATGTTTTGTTTTCTTTTTTTTTGAGACGGAGTCTCGCTCTGTTCCCCAGGCTGGAGTGCAGTGGCGCGATCTCGGCTCACTGCAAGCTCTGTCTCCCGGGTTCACGCCATTCTCCTGCCTCAGCGTCCGGACTAGCTGGGACTACAGGTGCCCGCCACAGCGCCTGGTTAATTTTTTGTATGTTTAGTAGAGACGGGGTTTCACCGTGGTCTCGATCTCCTGACTTTGTGATCCGCCCACCTCGGCCTCCCAAAGTGCTGGGATTACAGGCGTGAGCCACCGCGCCCGGCCGTAAAAATGTTTTAAGAATGAATTTTGCCTGTTTTTGAACTATGTGTAAATGGACTCATACTGCGTGTGTTCTTTTGTGTCTTGCTCAACATTAGGTTTGAGAAATTCATCCGCGTGGTTGTATATAGTTGCAGTTCATTCATTTTTATTGCCCATAGTGTTCAGTTGTATAAATATGCCACATTTTACTTATCTATTCTATTTTGGGGTTGTATCCAGTTTGGAGCTGATGTGAATAATATTCCTGTATATGTCTTTTGGTGCATCTGTCTTTTCTGCAGGACATACATTTAGTAGTAAAATTGCTGGGTCTTAGGGTATGTGTGTGTTCAATTGAGTATACTAACAGCTTTCCAGAGTGATCATACCAATTTATTTATTTATTTATTTTTACAGATGGGGTCTCGCTCTGTCACCCAGGCTGGAGTGCAGTGGCATGATCATCGCGTACTGCAACTTTAACCTCCTGGGTTCAAGCAGTCTGCGCACCTCAGCTGGAATCTCAGCTCACTGCAACTTTGGCCTCTGGGATTCAAATAATTCTTGTGCTTCAGCCTCCCAAGTAGCTGGGATTACAGGCATGCACCACTGCACCCAGCTAATTTTTGTATTTTTAGTACAGATTAGGTTTCATCATGTTGGTCAGGCTGGTCTTATACTTCTGACCTCAAGTGTCCGGCTGCCTTGGCCTCCCAACGTGCTGGGATTACAGGCATGGGCTACCCAACCTGGCCCCTCTGTTTATATATTTGAGTAAACTGCAGACACAATGCCACTTTACCACTAAATAACTTTGCAAAAACAATGATATTCTCTTACATAATCACAATACAGTTATGAAAATCATGAAATTAACACTGATACAGTACTATAATTGGTGTACCTTATTTAAATTTCATCAGTTATCTCACTAATGTCCCCTGTAGCAAAATAATAAGTTTTTTAAAACCTTGGTCCAGAATTCAGTCCAGCATCACATATTACACTTAGTTGTCACGCGTAAAAAGAAAAACCAGGCTGGGTGCAGTGATGTGAGGTGGGAAGATTGCTTAAGCAAGACCAGCCTGGACAACAGGTGGAGACCACATTTCTACAAAAAAGAAAAACCTTTTTTTTTTTTGGCCTTTAATCTCACAACCAACAGAGAAGACTTCTGAGACCCTTGGCCACCAAAATGTGTGGGGATTTTTATCCCACTAAGCAATGCTTCAGTGGGTTCTCCATCGGGGTGTCCCATAATTCAGTTCAATTCTGATGCCACACATTGCATGCCTGTACCAAAATATCTCATGTACTCCAGAAATGCATACACCTACTATGTACTTACAAGAATGATAAGTAAATGAATGAATGAGTGAATGAAAACTCTGACACGATCCTTAGGCCACTGGTACTTCTGACTGGCTAGAAATCAGGGTTCCTGCAACCTCTCCTTGGGTTTGACTACTTAGCTAGGACAGCTCACAGAACTCAGGCAAACACATTGCCAGTTTATTATAAAAGATATCATAGGCCGGGCGTGGTGGCTCAGGCCTGTAATCCTGTTACCGGTTGAGGGTGTCCAGGTTCTTGGCATCTTGAACAAAGAATTGGACAAAATGCACAAACAAAGCAAGGACAGAATGAAGCAACAAAAGCAGAGATTTCTCAAAAACAAAAGTACACTCCAGAGATTGAAAGTAGGCCTGAGCATAGGGGATCAAGAGCCCCGTTACAGAATTTTCTGGGGTTTAAATACCCTCCAGAGGTTTCCATTAGTTACTCGACGTACACCCTATGTAAATGAAGAGGATGAAGTAAAGTTACAAAATCATTTACTCACTGTACAGCCTAGGTAAATGAAAAGGATATTTCCTGTCATAGCTGAGATGTTTCCATTTGATTTAGTTTTCGGAAGTCCTTAGGTTCCCTGCCTCCAGGTCCTATTCTCCTGCCTAATCCTAGCACTTTGGGAGGCCAAGGCAGGAGGATTACTTGAGGCCAGGAGTTCGAGACCAGCCTGGCCAACGTGGTGGCTACTAAAAATACAAAAGTTTTTTGTACGCCTGCCATGAAATGGGCACGGTGGCTCACTCCTGTAATCCCAGCACTTTGGAAGGCTTGAACCAGGAAGGTAGAGGTTGCAGCGAGCCGAGATCGCACCATTGCACTCCAGCCTGGGCAGCAAGAGTGAAACTCCATCTCAAAAAAAAAAAAAAAAAAAAAAAAAGAGTCTTGCTGTCTTGCTCTGTTGCCTAGGCTGGAGTGCAGTGGCATGATCTTGGCTCACTGCAACCCCCACATCCCAGGTTCAAGTGATTCTCCCATCTCAGCCTCCCAAGTAGCTGGCCAACGCGGTGAAACCTCATCTCTACTAAAAATACAAAAATTAGCTGGGCGTGGTGGCAGGCACCTGTAATCCCAGCTACTCATGAGGCTGAGGCAGGAGAATCGCTTGAACCTGCGAGGCAGAGGTTGCAGTGAGCTGCGATCACGCCACTGCACTCCAACCAGGACAACAGAGTAAGACTCAAAAAAAAAAAAGCAGGGTCTTGTCCGGTCACGGTGGCTCAGGCCTGTAATCCCAGCACTTTGGGAGGCCAAGGCAGGTGGATTACATGAGGTCAGGAGTTCAAGAACAGCCTAGCCATCATGGTAAAACCCCATCTGTACTAAAAAATACAAAAATTAGACGGGCCTGGTGGTATATGCCTGTAATCCCAGCTACTTGGGAGGCAGAGGTTGCAGGGAGCCATGATCATGCCTCTGCAAACCAGCCTGGGCGACAGAGTGAGATTGTCTCAAAAAAAAAAAAAAAAAATCATAAAAAGATACAGATGAACAACCAAATGAAGAGATGGATATGGCAAAGTAGAGAGGGAGGGTTGTGGTGCTGCCATGACCTCTGGGTGTGCCACCTTCCCAGCACCTTCTGGTGTTCAGCAGAAAGGAAATTCATCAAATCTTAGTGTTTAAATTTTTAAAAAATATTTTTCAAATGCACTTTAATTTTCTTTTTTTCCTTCCTCACATACAGAACTTCTCCACATACCACATTTCTTGCAGCTATAAAGTCACTTGATGTTGGCCGGATACCATTTTATCTCTAAAACTCTGTTGACATCAAAATATGACAGTGTTATATCCATAAAATATTTACATAGCACAGCATATTAAGCTTTAGACACTTAACAATTAAACCACATAAAAAAAGGACAAGACCCCCATCCTACATGTTTGGAATCAGGTGTTCACCGGTTCCTATCTGGCGACTGTACACTGGTTCAAAGGGCAGCAGAAGCAACAGGCAGTTACTTCAGAGGACATTGAACACTACGATCTGGAAGCACGTTATGATGTAACCCAGAGTCATGTACCACACATCTTTCTCCAAGGTGGTCTCATAATTCTAGAAAGGAAGGTCCAGCTGATACAAAATGAAGACAGACAACACAACATTTACTCTGTGGAGATATCCTGCTTATACTATGCACTTGCTGTGATTTTGAACATAGCTCATCCCAAAAACTTGTCACCATCATCCTGACTTTTTAGGTTGGCTCATCCATCAATCTTGCCCTCAGCTGTTACTTCTTTCCCAGTATTGTTAGGAGCAAAGCTGACCTGAACAGTAACCAATGGCTGTAGATACCCCACATGAAGTTTTTTACCATAATATGGGAAATATTTTAAGTCTATAATTCCATTATGAGGATAAAATGCTACATTTGGTATATTTTCGTTCTTTGAAACACACTTTATCCTTGGCACTCCTTCAGGCTTTAATCCAATTATTCTGTTCATTTTCACAAGAATACAAGGGTTTCCTTGAGAATAGCCAAAATCAGGATCATTCATACCACTGCATGCTTGAAGTAACGAAATAGGAAACTGACATGCAACATAAACTGGACCCTTCTGTTCGGAAAGTGCTCCATCAGGACAGATTGTGAGGTTCTTCTGTTCTTCTAAAGTATATGGTTTTAGAAACTTCTTAAGGTCTTCAATGTACCCTGCATACGAAGTTGGATCAGACCTACTGAATGTATATTCCAATGCAGTCACTGGTTTTGGAAAAACTGTAAGTCCTGGGCTAGGAATCTGGTCACGGTATTTTGGAACACGGTATTTGGTTGAGAGTCTGAAGCATAACCCACATCGTGAATGAGAAGAGTGCAGCCAGGAACCCATAAAAAACTAGGTAGAAGAGCAAGATCAAACCCCAGCTGTTGGCGGTGCGCCCCAGGAACTCTCCGGTGGTCAGGTTGCATATGAAGAGCTTCCACTGGGCAAGGCTCTGGTTGAGGGACTTCTCGTTCTTCATCACGGTGTGCGCGCGGACGGCGAGGGGAGCGGAGGCCGCGGGGTTGCAGGCGGCGAGGGCAGCTGGGTTGTAGGCGGCGAGGGCAGCGGGGATGGAGGCGGCGAGGGCAGGGGGGATGGAGGCGGCGAGGGCAGCGGGGTTGGAGGCGGCGAGGGCAGCGGGGATGGAGGCGGCGAGGGCAGCGGGGATGGAGGGGGCGAGGGCAGCGGGGGCGCGTCCGGGCTCCGGCGGCGCAGCCGGGCGACTGCAGAGGAGGGTGGGACGCCCGGGAACACCTCCTCGTTATTAGGAGTACTCGAGCCGACTACAGTGTTTACATTTTTAATAGAGCTAAATTTCTTGCACCCTCAGCCCTTCCAGATGTTGGTGGGTGGGGCTTAAGTTCCAACCATCTAATCCTCTAATCACCTGGACTTTCTGGTGACCAGCCCCATCCTGAAGCTATCTACGGGCCCGCCCTAAGCAGGTTCATTAGCATAAACTCAGGACTTATCAAAGGAATTAATTATGAATAACAAAACTCCTCCTAGCACTCAGGATATTTCTAGGATTTTAAGAGTTCTGGGGCAGGCCGGGCGCGGTGGCTCAAGCCTGTAATCCCAGCACTTTGGGAGGCCGAGACGGGCGGATCACGAGGTCAGGAGATCGAGACCATCCTGGCTAACACGGTGAAACCCCGTCTCTACTAAAAAATACAAAAAACTAGCCGGGCGAAGTGGCGGGCGCCTGTGGTCCCAGCTACTCGGGAGGCTGAGGCAGGAGAATGGCGTAAACCCGGGAGGCGGAGCTTGCAGTGAGCTGAGATCCGGCCACCGCACTCCAGCCTGGGCGACAGAGCCAGACTCAGTCTCAAAAAAAAAA